>NC_090726.1:134058657-134098017 GCF_036898095.1 Palaemon carinicauda | reverse complement strand
CAGAAAAACAAGAGCGTATTCAGTAGGTCTTGCCGGTGACACGACAGAGAGAAAATTGGTTCTGTGTTGACATAGAGTACTTGAGTACCTACTCGACAGATGGCGCTGTTGATGTACACCCCCACCTGTATAGCGATCGCTGGCGTATTCCGCCCGTAGGTTTTTCTGTCGTGCAGCAGAGCTGACAGCTATATGATCATCGGGTAAGTTTAATATTGAAAATTATTTTTTTGTATACAGAAGCATTCATATCTAGAGGTTTCACTATAAGGTATGCCTAAAAATTAAACAATATAATTTTTTTTTCTTTCCCATTTATATGTCATACATTATTTTGCATCATGTGATTAGCCTATATTTTTATGAAACTGCCAAAAAACAATAATTTTTGTTTGTTAAACCCAGCCAAAATTGAATGCCCTTGCATGGAAATATGTGAGGAGATATTAGGAGTGATGAATTGATAATTATTTTTCTTTTGCATCCTCTTAAGATTACATATGTTGTATTTCGATCAAATATGTAATAGCCTCTATTTCTCTCAGTATTAGTTACTAATACAGTACTGCATTTTTTTTTCATAACCTAGACAATTAGGAGGACTGGTTAATTCTCTATATCTGCCTTAAATGCATATTCTTATCACTACAGTATGCAGGATCTCAGTACTCTAAAAGATAACAGGCTTATAGCTTTTGCTATTGATAAAATATCACAAATTTCCCAAGTATTTCTTGTTTTTATCTAATTATACGAACTTCCATCCTTTAAATACGAATATGTCTTCAGCACAAGCTGGAATGGTCATCAAATCTTTAACAAGGTAAGTGAGGTAGTTAGTGGGAGGTACTGTATGTTTGGGGAGACACCTGCATATCTGAATACTGTACTGTATACCATGTTAATTTTGATCTTTGGCACAAGAACTGAGCAGGGTGGTTGAGGTGGGAAGTGTAATGCACATGAATCAGGTTGTTAACTGTAGATGGGAAAAATACAAATTACTTGAAAAATTTGTGAAAAGGACCAACCAACTCCTGAAAATAGCTCTGGCCAAAGAAAACACGTTCTCTATGACCACCATCATAGAGTCTCCTGGGACCTACCTGAAACTGAGTAGCATGGGTCACCACTTGACTTGGCGCCACCCCCGAAGTATTCCACGGAAAGGACAATAGAGGTGAACAAAATGTTCTAATCTCCCAGGAATGTGCAGGTATATCAAAAGATATGCCACACTGGGATCACACACTGATTCTTAGGGAAAGGTCATCAGGTGAGCTCTGTCACTCTCTCTGAAGGAAGAGAAGTGCGGCTTCAAGGACACCGTATACCCTACCATTTGCAGGCCGAGAATGCTGGTGATCAGTGCTTGAGGGACCAATCACCCTGCAACTCGTGTCACAGCGATAGCTGTCATTCCAGGCTCACTCTCCACTTGACATGCTGTACATGAATGGAATTGTTCAGCGGATGAGCACTGTTACTCCCTCCTGATGGAAGAGAACGACTCTCAAAAGGCAAGGATGCTCCAATCCCCGACAGGAACAGGGAAGGTATGCAATAACGTTTCAACTGGCCTACGGACTTACCTGACCGAACCCTAAGATAACGGCTAGTGGATGAGATGTCACTTTCTCTTGGAGAAAAGTGAACGCTAAAAATCCCAAGGAGGTTTTTCAAGAAGCATCCTGTACGACTACTGCAACTACTTCTTACTTCTGAAAAAAAAAAAGTTTTTGAAGAAGAGAAAAGGGGAAGGAGGAGCTAAAAGAGGATAAAGCGAGCAAACTCACTCTTCTCTACATCTCTTCCTTGCTACCATGAAGGGTTCAAAAGTTCCAACTGGCCAGGAAATGATGTATTACCCCACTGAGTTTGCTGATAAAAGTACAAGGAAAAATCCAATTAACCAGCATTCCTAGGTATTTGCCTTTTACTTTGGAGAATGATCAGAATCCTCTATTGGTAAAAGGATCATGAGGCAGGCTCGATTGTTCTGCAAAGACTCCGAAGAGGCATTCCAGCCACCAAAAGATTAACAACCAGATACACGTGTGAAAATCTGAGTAACTAAAGAGGGGCTGGCTTATAAATAAATGATGACCTGCATGTCCTTTGAGTAACCAAGAGCATGAAGTCTTCCTCTCTGCGGGCTCAACACGGCTTAAAAAGTACCGATTGGACGAGAGGAGATTGGACCTAGGCTCTGTCAACTATGACAAGTCACAGAGAGAAGGACACATACAGGGTACCCCTACTGTCA
Source organism: Palaemon carinicauda (assembly GCF_036898095.1). Lineage (NCBI taxonomy): Eukaryota > Metazoa > Arthropoda > Malacostraca > Decapoda > Palaemonidae > Palaemon > Palaemon carinicauda. The sequence continues at coordinate 134,095,751 of NC_090726.1, read as the reverse complement.
ATAGGAGATATATGTACCACTCCCCCCTTTCCTGGATTAAGTCTGGAAGTAGGTATGGAAGCACAAGGCTAGGTCCCTTCCAGAAGAATAAGTTATTAGAGGTCCTTGCTCAGAATTGGAGAAGGCCAAGACCTTCCCTAACCCCGAAAAAATGTGTAGTACAGCAAATAAAACTGGTTGGATACCCGACATCTCTAATCTCGACAAACAGGATGATATCCATCCAGATGGCAGCCATAGTCCACCAAAAGAATCTGAAACTATAAAGAAGGGAAAGGGCAAAGACCCCTGGATCAGCTAGATTGAAGTAAGTACAGTTCAAATCTAAAAACTCACATAGTGGTAGCAGAACATGAGCCTAACAGTTAGGTTCAAAACTATGTGGGTAGTCTAAAAGCCTCGCAAACAATTAGAACCTACAGGAGCTGAGGGTACCTATGTTGCCTAACTCACACAGACTATTAGGATTGTTCATGTTACCCAAATGACAAAACCACAAGTCCAACAACGAAGTCTGAGGGCTCTTCTCCGCCCCAACACGGGACGATTCTCCTGCTCGAGGTGGGGTGGGAGAAGGCCTCACCTCGGTAGAGGGAGCGCGCTGGTGCTCGCGCGAAGGGAAATACCCAGGGGTTGCGCGCGAGACCCCGTTGAAAACACTCGCATGCGCGCGCGGGCGAGACTTCATAGGGTGTGCAGAAATCAGATTGATGTGCAGGAACAGAATGAAGAGAAAGTGCGGACCAGAATGTTGGCGCGCGCGCGTACGAGATTGTTGGCGCTTGAGTGCGAAAGAAGATCGACAGCGCTTAAAGATCGTCGGCGCTTGTGTGCGCAAGAAGATCGTCGGCGCGGGGAACCATCGGAGCCTGCGCGCGGACGATCGTCGGAGCTTACGTGCGTAGGAAGATCGTCAGCGCTAGCGCGCCAAAGAAGATCGTCTGCCAAGAAGATCGTCGGCGCTTAAGCGCGTAAGAAGATCGACGGTGCTCGAAGATCGTCGGCGCTTGCGCGTGTAAGAAGATCGTCAGCGCTTGCTCGCGAAAGAAGATCGTCGGCGCTTGCGCGCGTAAGAAGATCGTCGGCGCTTGCGCACGTAAGAAGATCGTCGGCGCTCGCTCGCGAAAGAAGATCGTCGGCGCTTGCGCGCGTAAGAAGATCGTCAGCGCTTGCGCGCGAAAGCAGATCGTCGGCGCTAGCGCGCGTACGAAGATCATTGGCGTAAGATCGTCGGCGAGCACGTGCGCGCTAGTATGAAGGGACAGCTGACAGGACGATCAGGAACTGGGACGATCAACATGACAAATTCGTAGATAATTTGTATTTTTCCTAACTATACAAACCTTAGCTATTTAAAGTGGGTAATTACTTTCGCGTAGCTGAAAGGACGAGCCATAATATTTTAACGAGGGATTATTACCCCACCGCTAGTTAGCGGGGGGTAGGGAGGGTAGCTAGCTACCCTCCCCCCTCACACACCTGTGTTGTAGCTCCACTTTTGCTTAGAGGTAGGACTTCATGGGGAACAGGGCTGGCGGGCAAGTTTGATTAAATAGCTAAGGTTTGTATACAGTAGTTAGGAAAAATACAAATTATCTACAAATTTGTCATTTGTTCCGTAACTGGAATACAAACCACGCTATTTAAATTGGGTGACTTAACCCCTAGGAAGGGTGGAACAAGTCCCAGCCATACTGGCTTTTGGCTTTGCCCGGGGACTCATTATCTGAGTGTGTCAGCACTCAACAATAAAGAGTCCCTGCACCTCGCTCGCACCTTACTATGCAAGGGCTGCGGCCTACGTAAGATGTGTGTGAAGGAATATGTGTGACTCGTCCTAGGAAGTTGACCTGAAGTTCTTTAGATAGAAACTTAAGGCTAGGACTCTCCCAATACCACCTCGTCAGAGTATGGGGACGCGACAGTATTAACTTAATACTAGGAACACAAGGGAACATGGTTTACCTGCAGAGGTTTGAGGTCAGCTGTGCAGAGAACCAAGGATGCTGCTTTCCCCAAGAGAGGGGAGGATGAAGAAAAGAATAAGGGCCAGGCATACCTTTTCATTCATGCAGACTAAAACCGGGTAACAATGCCCTCAACCCTCTGCTACTTGTCCATTAAGGAGCCAGAGGTTTAAACCAGCTGTTGTGCAGCCACCACAGGGCCGACAGAGAATGTATCGAGCCTCCTGTGGGTCACGTCTTGCAGGTAGTGGGCTGTGAAGGTCGTTTGACAATTCCACACCCCTGCTTGCAGAACCTGCGTCACTGAGAAGTTTTTCTTGAAGGCCAGGGAGGTAGCTACCCCCCTGACATCATGAGCTCTAGGGCGACGTGACGGAGGAGGGTCAGGATTCAGGGACAGATGGATGGCCTTGCGAATCCATGCTGAGATGGTGTTCTTGGTAACCCTCCTCTTCATTCTCCCAGTGCTGACAAACAAAGCCCGCACTTGGGGACGAACTGCAGCTGTTCTCTTCAGGTATAGCCTCAGACTCCTTACTGGGCACAGTAGGAGATGGTCTGGGTCATCTGTTACGGAGCGAAGACTCGAAATCCGGAAGGAGTCGAAGCAAGGGTCCGGCACTCCCAGATTCTGAGTCTTAACCATAAACTCAGGGACGAAGCTGAACGTTACCTCCCCCCATCCCCTTGAATGGGCGATGTCATACGAGAGACCATGAAGTTCGCTAACTCGCTTGGCTATCGCCAAAGCTAGTAGGAACACCGTCTTCCAAGTCAGGTGGCGATCTGAAGCCTGGCGTAATGTTTCGTAGGGAGGTCTCTTAAGAGACCTGAGGACTCGAACCACGTTCCATGGAGGAGGTCTCACTTCCGACTGAGGGCAGCTAAGTTCATAACTACGTATGAGTAAGGAAAGTTCTAGCGAAGAAATGTCCACTCCTTTGAGCCTGAAGGCTAGACTTACGGCTGAGCGATAGCCTTTCACTGCCGAGACTGAAAGGCGCATTTCTTCCCGCAAATACACGAAGAACTCCGCTATTGCTGGAATAGTGGCATCGAGTGGAGAGATACCCCTTCCACGACACCAACCACAGAAAGCTCTCCACTTCACCTGGTAGACTCCTGTGGATGACTTTCGCAGGTGTCCAGACATCCTTTCCGCAACTTGTTGCGAAAATCCTCTCTCTGCGAGGAGATGCTGGATAGTCTCCAGGCGTGAAGCCGAACGAAGCTACGGCTTTGTGAAAGATGTTGGCGTGTGGTTGCTTGAGTAGCTCGTGTCGTGGAGGGAGTTCTCTCGGAGGCTCCGTAAGGAGTTGCAGAAGGTCCGGGAACCATTCCGCGTGATGCCACAGCGGAGCTATGAAAGTCATCGAGAGGTTGACCGATAGTCTGGTCTTGTTGAGTACCCTCCTCATCAGACAGAACGGGGGAAAGGCGTATACGTCGATGTTGTCCCACCGTTGTTGGAAAGCATCTTGCCATAGAGCCTTGGGGTCCGGGACTGGGGAACAGTACAGCGGCAGTTTGAAATTCAACGCTGTCGCGAACAGATCCACAATCGGGGAACCCCACAAAGTCAGGACTTTGTTGGCTACTTGAGGATCCAAAGACCACTTGGTACTCACTATCTGAGACGCTCTGCTCAGACTGTCGACGAGCACATTCCTTTTGCCCGGAATAAAGCGAGCCAAAAGTGGAATCGAGTGGACTTCGGTCCATCTCAGTATCTCTACTGCAAGATGGAATAGCTGTTCTGAAAAGGTACCTCCCTGCTTGTTGATGTAAGCCACTACTGTGGTGTTGTCGCTCATAACCACCACAGAGTGACCCGCCAGGTGCTTGTTGGAACTGTTGAAAGGCCAGAAAAACGGCCTTCATTTCTAGCAGATTTATATGGAGGCACTTTTCTGATTCTGACCACAGGCCTGAGGTTCTGTGGTTCTGAACGTGGGCCCCCCACCCTTTCTTTGAGGCATCCGAAAACAGCATCAAATCTGGGGGGAGGAGAAGATCCACTCCATTTCGTAGGTTCTCGTCTGCCACCCACCACTGAAGGTCCGTCTGTTCCGCGAGACACATACGTCAAGACGTCCGGGGAATCGTGTCCTTAACTCCACCGGGACTTGAGTCGCCATTGCAGAGATCTCATTCTCAGGCGACCGTTGGGAACTAGACGGACCAAGGATGAGAGATGGCCGAGGAGACGTAACCACAATTGGGCTGGGAGTTTGTCTCGTCTGAGGAAAGGACTTGCGACCTTCCTCAGCCTTGATATCCTGTCGTCTGATGGGAAGGCTCTGTGGAGATTGGTGTCCAATATCATGCCTAGATATACCAGTCTTTGGGAGGTAAGCAGAGAAGACTTCTCGAGATTTACCATGATCCCTAGATCTTGGCAAATTCCCAGAAGTTTGTCTCGGTGTCGAAGAAGGGTTGACTCCGAGTCTGCTAAGATCAGCCAGTCGTCCAGATAACGGAGGAGACAGATGCCGATCTTGTGTGGCCACGAAGATATTAGGGTGAACACTCTGGTGAAAACCTGAGGTGCTGTGGAGAGACCGAAGCACAGCACCTTGAACTGGTAGATCTTGTTGTCTAGGCTGAATCTTAAGTACTTCCTTGAAGACGGATGGATTGGGATCTGGAAGTACGCGTCCTTCAGATCCAGTGTGCACATGAAGTCTCGCGGTCTCACTGCAAGTTTGACCGTGTCTGCCGTCTCCATGCTGAACGGGGTCTGCTTGACAAACCTGTTCAGAGCTGAGAGGTCGATGACTGGTTTCCAGCCTCCAGACTCCTTCTTTACAAGAAAGAGTCGACTGTAGAAGCCTGGGGACCCGTCGACGACCTCTTGGAGAGCGTCCTTCTTCAACATGGTCTTGACTTCTGCCCAAAGGCTTGCCCTCTTGCCGATCCCATGGCAAGAGAGCTCAACGACACTGGATTGCTGTCAGGGGAGGAAGAGATGTTATGAACAGGACGCGATATCCTTGGCTGATCACGGAGATCGTCCAGGTATCGGCCCCGAGTTGCTGCCACCTGTTCGCGCAACTTTGGAGGCATCCCCCCACAGGTGGACATGAAGGGGGACTGCCAATCCTATCGTTTGCGGCCTCGGCCACCCTCCTAGGATTCTTGCCTCCCCTGGAGGACTTCTTTCCTCTCCTGTCCTTGACGGGAAAGGGCTGTTTGGACACCGCTGCATTTGCTGCTATTGCCGGTTTTGTTGTCTTTGCAGGGCAAGGTTGTTGGGGTGCTGGAGGCTTATAGGGCTTTGATGTTAAAGCCCTCTGGAGGAGGGAGTCCTGGTTGGACTTCCTCCACCTCTCAGCCGCCTGCTCTACATCTTTCGGCTCAAACAGGCTACTCCCCAAAAGGGAGGAATGTCTGAGCTTACTGACCTCGGTGTTGGGGACCTTCGAGTTGAATCTTTCAGACACCGTATCACGGCGTTTCAGGATAGTGTTAGCCCACAAGATCGAGACTTGGTGGGCCAGAAACTCGATGGTACGAGTGCCTGAAAGAAGGAAGGTCTCTAAGGCCTTCCTGGTACTCTCCTTAGACAAGTCTTCGGATCGTATCAGGATGCCAAGAGATCCCAGCCAGATATCCAGCCATGAAGTGGCCTGCATGGCACACTTCGCTACCTTCTCCTGGCAGAGTCTCCAAGGCCGAGAACAACACTGGCCGGTTGGAGAGTCTCTCGAGAAGGACTTCCCTGGAGAGCTCTTCCACCGAGTGGTGGAGGGGAAGAGCTAAACAGGACTCCTCGATGATTTCAAAGTACCTCCTTTGATGGACACGATGAGGTGGGAGGAGTTTGTTTCCGGCGCTGGAACGGCTGGAGGAGGCTAGCTCGGAGAGCTGGCTCTCGACCTTATCTCTGGCACTCTTGACCCCCTGGGACCAGGGCAAAGCCGCACTGGTTTTAGGGGGCTTTTGAGTACCAAAGACTCGGTCCAGAACCGTGTCCTTGCCCTCTCGAGGAGGAATCTCCGGATCCGAAAATCCGTTAAGGTTCCTCATCAGAGCCAAAACTTGCCAAAAGGCATGCTCCGACTCCTGCGGCTCTCCTCCTGATGGACTAGCAGCAAGGTCTCCAGTCCCCAAAGGCTCTTCTTGGTGGGACTCGTGGACATTCTCCGCGGGCTTAGCTGGTTCTGGTCTGATCCTCGACGAAGATTTCGAGACCGTCTTGGAGTCCTTCGACTCCCTCCTGGGAGGGATGCAGGATTCCAACATAGATGGTGGGGGCTCTTCTCCGCCTCCACCCGAGAAGACTTCTCGGCGCGAGGTGGGGTTTCTCCCATTGGTGCGATGGGAGAACGCCTCACCTCACGAGAATCCCTTGAGGACGGAAAACCCTCATCCACGGGGGATGGAGAGAAAGTCTGGGGAGGGGAAGGAGCCTTCCTCAACGGCTTCCGAGGAACCAGTTTCGCCCTTGGAGAAGTAACCACGTCGTCCACTCCTCCCTTCCTCTTCAGGGGGGCCGAGATAGCCGCTGATTTGAGGCCTATTTCAGAGAAGGCGGGCTTGAAAGCCTGCGCAACCGCTCCGATCAAGGGCCCAAACCAGGGCAGCCGACTGACAGCAGCGCTGTCAGAGACACCCTCTGGAGGGAAGGGGATCGTAAGATCCCTAGGAGTGGAAACTACAACTGGGTCTGCCTGAAAAGAAGAAGCTGTAGAAGAGATCCTGGACCTCTCCGGAGATTTCCCTCCCTCCGTTGGGTGCGCTGTCCTGCGCTTACGGGGGGGGGGGAACGCGATGAAGATGACCTGATGCGTACTGCCGGATCCTGTGTCGGCACACGCTGTGGTTCGCACTGGGCATTGCACTGGGTATCGTGCTTGCGCGATAGGCCATTGCCTAGCTTGGGGGGCGATTTCTCGCGGGCGAGCAGGCGAGCGATGGCGCGCAGGCGAGCGATGGCGCGCAGGCGAGCGATGGCGCACAGGCGAGCGTTAGCGCGTAGGAGAGTTCGCGCGTTGGCGCGTGGGCAAACGATGGCGCGCAGGAGAAGGAGCTCTTGGGCGTGCAAGCGTCAGAGCGCGTAGGTGTCAGGACGCGTAGGTGACGGGGCGCATTGGTGTGCATTCCGGCGACCTCGGATGGAGTGCAGCCACAGGATGATGAAGGGCCCGTAAGGGCGAAGCCGTAGGGCGCGTGCGTGCAGGGGGAATATCCCTAGCGCGCGGGCGCGCAGAAGGGCGCTCGTCAGGAACCGAAGTTCTGGCAGTGGGCGCGCGATGGCGCGTAGGCAAGGGATGGCGAGCAGGCGAGTTCTGATGGCGATTCGGCGATCGTGGAGGAGAGCGCTGGCGAGCAGGAGAGGAAGAAGAATTCTCCTTGGAGCCCTGATCCGAAGATCGCGGGCGAGCAGGCAAGCGTTGGCGAGTAGGAGAGCGCTGACGAGCAGGAGAGCGCTGGCGAGCAGGAGAGCGCTGGCGCGCAGGAGATCGCTGACGAGCAGGAGATCGCTACCGAGCAGGAGACCAAGGGCGTCCATGGCATGTATCAGGCCGTGGGCGCGCAGAGGTCCGTTGGCGAGCAGGAGATCGTGGGCGCGTAGTCTCTGGAACTGCAGGGCGAACAGGAGATCGTGGGCGTGCAGGAGGACGCTGGCGAGATGAGGCAGCAACCAGTGAGCGCTTGCGAGCAAGCGAACGTTGGCGCACAGGGGAAACCTGGCGCTTAAGAGACTTACACACAATGTGTGAAAGCCCCTTTTGCCCCGAAGGGACAGGTGCCCGTTTGAAAACGGCATGAGTGGGCGCCCACAGCGCGTCAGCAGCCAGGAAAGGTGAAGGCAGGTCAGCAGGTCTGGCAGGCGTAGGAGATCGCGAACGATCTGCGGAGAGGTCCAGGTCCAAGGGAGTAGCAGGAACGGTAGCTGAAGGACGAGGTTCCTCTGCGGGGGACTGCGAGGATGAAGATCCGAAGAGGCGCCTCCTAACACCCTTGTGAGGAGAAGGAAGACCTCGGCGACGAAGAGGAAGGCGAGCCTTACGTCAGATGCGTCCTCTGGGAGCAGCAGGCAAACCATCGGCAGTCCTCCGAAGAGGAGTCTCTGTCAGTGAACTCCCCCAGGGGGGAGAATCACCCACAGGAGAGACCGTTGGACTTAGATCCTCCCTCGAAGGATGTTCGGAGGGGGGAGCTAAGCCTTCAGCTACTACAGGAGCAGGGGTTTGAACACACTCATTGGAAGCGTCTGCCACAACAGCCTCGACAATAGACAAAGGGTCAACCGCCCTCTGCTACCGCCGGAGGGCAAACCCTGAAGCCCCAAGGAAGCCCAAAGCTGCAAAAGATGACAAATTCGTAGATAATTTGTATTTTTCTTAACTAAACAAACCTTAGCTATTTACATGGGGTAATTACTACGGCGTACCTGAAATGACGAGCCATAAGAATTTTAACGAGGGTTTACTATCCCTCCGCTAGTTAGCGGGGGGTAGGGAGGGGTCGCTTGCTACCCCTCCCCCCTCACACACAGTGCGTGCTCCACTTTACTTAGAGGTAGGACTTATCTTGGGGGACAGGGCTGGCGGGCAAATATGTGTAAATAGCTAAGGTTTGTATAGTTAGGAAAAATTCAAATTATCTACGAATTTGTCATTTGTTCTGTAACTGAAATACAAACCACGCTATTTACATGGGGTGACTTAACCCTTAGGAAGGGTGGTAAGTCCTGGCCATACTGGCTTTGGCTTGCCCGGGGATTCCATATTCAAGCGTTTAAGTACTCGGACAATAGGGAATCCCTGCTCCTCGCTAGCGGTTGTGAAACTGCCGCGGCCTACGTAAGGTGTGTGCGAAGGTGAAAAGTGACTCGTCCTAGGAAGTTGACCTGGAGTTCCTCAGAAGGAAATATAGGCTAGGACTCTCCCAATACCACCTCGTCAGGGTATGGGGACATGACAGTATTACACTTAATACTAGGAACACAAGGAAGCATGGTCTACCTGCAGTGGTTTGAGGTCAGCTGTGCAGAGAACCCAGGATGCGGCTTTCTCCAAGGGAGGAGAGGATGAAGAAAAGAATAAGGGCCAGACAGATGTTTTCATTCATGCAGACTAACACCGGGTAACAATGCCCTCAACCTTCTGCTACTTGTCCATTAAGGAGCCTGAGGTTTAGACCAGCTGTGGTGCAGCCACCACAGGGCCGATAGAAAACGTATCGAGCCTCCAGTGGGTCACGTCTTGCAGGTAGTGGGCTGTGAAGGTGGTCTGACGCTTCAACACCCCCGCTTGCAGGACCTGCGTCACTGAATGATACTTCATGAAGGGCAGGGACGTAGCTACGCCCTTGACATCATGCGCTCTAGGGCGATGTGACTGAGAAGGGTCAGGATTCAAGGCCAGGTGTATTACCTTGCGAATCCAGGCCGAGATGGTATTCCTGGTGACCCTTCTCTTCGTTTTCCCAGTGTCCACGAACCAGGCTTGAGCCTGGGGATGAACTGCAGCTGTTCTCTAAAGACACAACCTCAGACTCCCTACTGGCAAGGTAGGAGATGGTCTGGGTCATCTGTTACAGGACGGAGACTCGAAACCTGGAAAGAGTCAAACCGCGGGTCCGGCACTCCCGGGTTCTGAGTCTTGGCAACAAAACTCAGGGACGAACCTGAACGTTACCTCCCCCTATCCCCTTGAATGGGCGATGTTGTATGAGAGACCATGTGACTCGCTTGGCCGAGGCTAAGGCTAGCAGGAACACTGTCTACCCGGTAAGGTGGTGATCTGGAGCCTCACTTCCGACTGAGGGCAGGAGAGAACATGGCTTCGTATGAGGAGAGAGAGTTCCAGCGAGGAAGAAATGTCGATCCTTTAAGCCTGAAGGCAAGACTTAAGGCTGAGAGAAAGCCTTTCACTGCCGAAACTGAAAGGCACATTCATCCCGCAAATACACGAGGAGCTCCGATATTGCTGGAAGTGGCATCGTGTGGAGGGATACCCTTTCCACGACACCGACCACAGTAAACTCGCCCCTTCGCCTGGTAGACTACTGCAGAAGACTTGCGCAGGAGTCCAGACATCCTGTTCGCAACTTGTTGCGAAAATCCTTTCTCTTTGAGGAGATGCTATATAGTCTTCCGGCGTGAAGTCGAAGCGAAGCTACAGCTTTGTGGAGGATGTTGGCATGTGGATGCGTGAGTAACCCGTGACGTGGGGGGAATTCCCTCGGAGACTCCGTAAGGAGTTACAGAAGGTCTGGTGAGCCATTCTGCGAGATGCCCTAGCGGAGCTATGGAGGTCATTGAGAGACTGACCGATACTCTGGTCTTGTAGTGTACTCTCCTCATCAGCCAGAACGGGGGAAGGCGTACACATCGATGTTGTCCCACCGTTGTAGGAAGGCATCTTACCAGAGGGCCTTGGGGTCCGGGAACGGGGAGCAGTACAGCGGGAGCTTGTAGTTCAGCGCTGTAGCGAACCAGTCCACAGTTGGGGAACCCCACAGAGTCAGGACTTTGTAGGCTACTTGAGGATCCAAAGACCACTCGGTATCTAGTATCTGTGTCGCACTGCTCAGACTGTCGGCGAGCACATTCCTTTGCCCGGAATGAAGCGAGCTGCTAGGGTGATCGAGAGGAACTCGGGCCATCTTAGTATCTCTACTGTAAGATGGGATGGCTGTTCTGAAAAAGTACCTCCCTGTCTGAGCATATAAGCCATCACTGTGGTGATGTCGCTCCTAACAACCACAGAGTAGTCCGCCAGGCTTGGTGGAGCTACTGTACTGAAGTGCCAGGAACACGGCCTTCATCTCTAGTATTTCTAGAGAAGGAACTTTCCTGGTTCTGACCACCGGACTGAGGTACTGTGGTTCAGAACGTGGGTGCCCCCCCCCCCCTTTCTTTGATGCATCCGAAACAGCATCAAGTCTGGGGGGAGGACGAGAAGGTCCACTCCCTTTCGTAGATTCTCGTCTGCTACCCACCACTGGAGGTCCGTCTGTTTCGGTTGTCCCATAGGGATCAAGGCGTCCGGGGAGTCGTGTCCCTGACTCCACCGCGACCTGAGTCGCCACTGGAGAGAACTCATCCTGAGGCGACTGTTGGGAACCAGACGGGCCAGGGAGGAGAAATGGTCGAGGAGACGTAACCACGTTTGGGTTGGAAGTTCTTCTCGTGTGAGGAAAGATCTCGCGACCTTCCTCAGCCTTGCTATCCTGTCGTCTGAAGGGAAGGCTTTGTAGAGAATGGTGTCAATGACCATGCCTAGGTATACCAGACTCTGAGAGGGCTGCGGAGAGGACTTCTCGAGGACTACCATGATCCTTAGAACTTGGCAAAGTCCGAGAAACTTGTCCCGATGGCGAAGAAGGGTTGCCTTCGAGTCTGCTAGGATCAGCCAGTCGCCCAGGAAACGGAGGGGACGGATGCCGATCCTGTGAGCCCATGAAGAGATCAGAGTGGACACCTCGGCAAACACTTGAGGTGCTGTGGAGAAACCGAAGCACAGCACCTTGAACTGGTATATCTTGTCTTCCAGGCAAAATCCAAAGTACTTCCTTGAAGACGGGTAGACCGGGATTTGGAAGTACGCGTCCTTCAGGTCCAGTGTACACATGAAGTCTTGTGGTCTCACTGCAAGACTGACCGTGTCTGCCGACTCCATACTGAACGGAGACTGTTTGACAAACCCGTTCAGTGTCGAGAGGTCGATGACCGGTCTCCAGCCTCCAGACGCCTTCTCACAGGGAGGAGTCGATTGTAGAAGCTTGGGGACCCGTTCACAACCTCTTGGAGGGAGCGCTTCTTCAACATGGTCTGGACTTCTGCCCGGAGGGCCTGCCCCTTTACCGATCCCTCCCCAGGGAGGAGGGAGGGGCTCCCGACACTGGATCTATTGGAGGAGGCAAGCTCAGAGAGCTGGCCCTCGGCCTTGTGTCTGGCACTCTTCATTCCCTGAGACCAGGGCAAAGCTGCACTGGCCCTAAGGAGTTCCTGGGTGGCAAAGATTCGGTCCAGGACCGTATCCTTCCCTTAACTAGGAGGAATCTCTGGGTCTGGGGTCCCCTTGAGGTTCCTCCTGAGGGTCAGGACCTGCCAGAATGCGTGTTCTGACCCCTGGAGCTCTCCTCCTGATGGACTGGCAGCGAGGTCTCCCGTCCCCAGAGGCTCTTCCTCGGGAGACTCGCAGACATTCTCCAAGGGTCCATCTGGTTCCTGTCGGATACTTGCGGAAGACTTGGGCCTTTGGTTCCCTCCTAGGAGGGAAACAGGACTCCAGCAATGAAGGATGTAAGGCTTTCGCCCCTCCGTACGAGAAACATAGTACGGAGTAAGAGGTGAACGACCTCGAGAGAGGGGCCGCTCTCCATGAAGGCAACCATGGTGGCCTAGGAGTGAACGGCCGTGACCAAGAAGAGAATCGTGGTGGCCTAGTGCTAAGCCGGCGAGACTCTCGTAGACGTACACTACACACACCGCACAAATACTGAAAAGGAAACATTATATTCTATACACAAGAATATATATAAACATCAATAATGTTTAAATATATTAAGTATAAGAAAAAGTAAGTTAAAAGACAAAACATTAATGGCCGTCAAGCGAGGATGGGAGCGGAGACATCCACTCACCATAAGAGCCAAAAGTAAAGTGGAGCACGCACTGTGTGTGTAAGGGGGGAGGGGTAGCAAGCTACCCCTCCCTACCCCCCGCTAACTGGCGGAGGGGTAGTAAACCCTCGTTAAAATTCTTATGGCTCGTCATTTCAGCTACGCCGAAGTAATTACCCCATGTAAATAGCGTGGTTTGTATTTCAATTACGGAACAAATCATCATTAACAGGAGAAATAATTAAATCCTCCCCCGGGGGAGGAGGAGGAGCTGCCTCGCTATGGGAGGCAACTCCCTCTCCCAAACCCTGAGATCGGTCAACAACAGTACGGCCTACGCTACCACTCGACGGCCTCTCACGAGAGGCCGACCGAGTGGGAGCTTCGGAGGAGGTTTGGACTACGGAAGAAGAGTCCTTAGGATTTTCCTTCTTCAAAGAAACCTTTGAAAGAGAAATATCCCGTCTGGACTTTTTCTTCCGGCGCCGAGAAAACCTCTCCCACTGGGAGGTAGGCCACTCCCTACATTCCATACAAACATTATCACTTTCACACCGCTGACCCCTACAATAAGGGCATAAGGTGAGAGGATCCGTCTCAATGTAAGACATGAAGGTCCCACAAGGGCGGTCAGGTAACCCAGGGCACTTCCGCATTGTAGAGGCCAACTTCACAACACTCTGAGAAAAAGAAAGAAAAAGCAATGATTAATGGCTATCAAAAAGGCGAGGGTGAATGCGGACACGTCAGATCACCACCCGAGCCAAAGTAAAAGTGGAGCTACAACACAGGTGTGTGAGGTGGGAGGGTAGCTAGCTACCCTCCCTACCCCCCGCTAACTAGCGGTGGGGTAATAATCCCTCGTTAAAATCTTATGGCTCGTCCTTTCAGCTACGAGAAAGTAATTACCCACTTTAAATAGCGTGGTTTGTATTCCAGTTACGGAACAAACTGGAAGTTCTGCTTGATACTCCGAGGAAGAGTCTCTATGAGAGACCTCTCCCGCAAACGGGAGAGGTGCCCTTCGTAGAAGAGACTAGGAGACACTCGCAGGCTGAAGTACTGGTGAGCGCCTGTGCGTTAACTCAGGAATAGTCCCTGGAACAGGATTTCTGTGGATGGAAGTCTCAGGAACAGCAGGAACAGTAGGCGAGCGCTTGCGCGCAGGAAAACGTTGGCGCGCAGGGGATACCTGGCGCTTAAGGGACTTACTCACAGTGTGAGAAAGCCCCTTTGCCCCGAAGGGACCGGTGCCCGTTGGATAACGGGGTGCGTGGGCGCCCACAGCGTCAGCAGCCAGGAACGGAGACGGCAGGTCAGCAGGTCTAGGAGATGGCGAACAATTCTGCGGAGAGGTCCTGAACAGCAAGCTGGTCTAAACGGGAACAATCCTCCGAAGAGGAGTCTCTATGAGTGGCCTCTCTCGCGAACGAGGTGAACACTTCGTAGAAGAGACTTGAAGACACTGGTGATGGCTCCCCTTAGGGCCGTTGGATCAGCAAGCTAACCTATAAGGAGCAATTCTCCGAAGAGGAGTCCTTGTGAGTGGCCTTCCTCGCGAACGAGAAAGGTCACAAGACTGATCCTGCAGCTGCTCAGCCCCTTGAGCATAGCTGCAGGTGCGACCACTCAGCCCCCAAGAGCATAGCCACCTTAAGTTTCCATGCGCCCGGCCTTGCAACCGCTCAGCTCCTTGAGCATGGTTACAAGTGCGGTCGCTCAGCACCAAGAGCATAACCGCCTGAGGACCAGGAAAACCCATCCAGGAATTATTAAGGTATGAGAAGTTCCCCCTCTGCAGGGGAAAATCTCACACCTGGGAAGGGAACCTCCCTCGGAAGGGAAGTTACCTACCCCTGGAGGCGAACCTCCTTAGCGTTCTAAGATGAACTAAAGAGCTGACAGTTGCCACGGGAGAACTTCTAAGAGAAGGGATCACACCCATGACGATGTCCTAGAGAGACAGCAGCAACAGAAGACTCCCCAGGCACAAACAGGACAGCTCTGCTTCGTTGGCACACTTTAGGCAATGAAGAAAAACTGCATCGTTAACTGGGAAAATAAAATAAATTAGTTAACAGAAATTCCCCCGGGAGGAACTCCGAAGAGAAACCCCGTGGAAATAGAAAACATAAGAATTACAAATTAAGTATGCGCCCTCCTCCCCCACTGACATTCATGGGAGAAGGGGGAGGGCGGAGAACTGTAACAAAAACGGAATTATAACAATTATAATTATGTAATTCATCTAAGAATGTTCACAAATAGTAAGAACCACTGACCCCCGAAGGGAAGTGTTCTCCACAGAAAACTGACAAGTTAAAAATACAATTAGATTTCATTAAAAATAATTGAGACAAATAAACGGAATAGCAACCCAACCCGCACGGGAAAGAAGCTTCCGTAATAGTACGTAGTAGTAAAAGGGTGAACAACCTCGAGTATAGAGAGAGACCGTAGTCAATCTAAACTCCCACATTCCCTTCGCTGAGAATTCAAGTTCCCCGTAGGAAAGGAGGAACAGCGAAGAAAACAGATGAATGAAGAAAGTCCAGCGATAACGATTCCCCACGGCGGCCGAATCGGAAGCCGAAGGAACAACCGAAGGACCAAGGGAGAGGCCGCACCCCATGACGTGAAACCGTGGTGGCCTAGTACTACGCCGGTGACGTTGTCGTACATACACACACACACCACAAACACTGAAAAGGAAACTTACTATATTTCTATACACAAATATATACATAAACACAAAGAATGTTTATATATATATTAAGTATAAGAAAAAGTAAGTAAAAGACAAAAAGCTTTAATGGCTGTCAAAGCGAGGGTGGGAGCAGACACGTCTGCTCATCACCCGAGCCAAAAGTAAAGTGAACTAGTTCACCGGTGTGTGAGGGGGGAGGGGTAGCTAGCTACCCCTCCCCTACCCCCTCGCTAACTAGCGAGGGGGTAGTAAACCCTCGTTAAAATTCTAATGGCTCGTCATTTCAGCTTCGCCGAAAGTAATACCCTATTTAAATAGCGTGGTTTGTATTTCAGTTACGGAACAACTCCAGTTTTGACATTGTTTCAGTACTGTTATTCAGTTTTGATGATGGTACCAGTAACTGTACAGTATTTGGAGCCTTTGCAGTTTGTTGGGACAATGTTGGGTTTTTCACTGGAATTACAGCGAATGAAATATTAATGAATTAACTAATTTTGTAAATGCTTGTCCCAACAATCTACATACTAGGACCACTCAACGCATGAATGTCGGAAATGTGCGAGAGTAGCCAACAACATGAAAATTGTTGAAACACCAAGAAAACACTAGTTTTGTGCTTGGCATTTCATATGATATCAAATAACTAAAATTTCACTTGTTTGTCCCAACGTTCTACATACTAGGAACACGCGACGGACACAGGTGGGAACCTGGGGCTTTGGGTGTGCTTAAACAGGACAAACCGTGATTATTTAACACTTTTGAGATTTGTAAAAGGCCAGACTACCTAATAAACCCACCTAACCTGACCTAGTAGTTCCCAGGTCACATGCCCTAGATCAGTGGTTCCCAAACTAGGGGGTGCGCCCCACTAGGGGGGCGTGAGCACGATACAAGGGGGGCTTGAAGTCATCTGCTTGGAATTACTTGTTTAATAGAATAATAAAATTTGCTACTGTTCAAACTTTTTTTCGCTCACTTTGAACGAAATGTTTGGGTTTTAGTTACTGGAATGTACTATTATTTGTTTGAGGGGCTTTCATTATTAAAATGTAATACAAACAGAAATAAGTTTTCCTGTACAATGCTAAGATATAAATGTAAGAATAATTTCATATAAAAAAAAAGAGAGGAGTGGGGGCGTACAGGTCTACTGGAAGCAAAAAGGGGGCGTCAGGTAAGATAGTTTGGGAACCACTGCCCTAGATGGACCCCCTTTCCAGGTCACAACCTCTTGTTAGATTTGTAAAAGGCCACAGAACCTGACAAACCCGCCTTATCTAACCTAGCAGTTTCCAGGTCACAATCACTAGCCGGGGGCTTGCTCGGAACCCCTTCCCAGGTCACAACCCCTAGCCAAATTTGTAAAAGGTCACATAACCTCACAAACCCACCTAACATAACCTAACCAAATAGTTCCCATGTCACAACCCCTAGCCGAGGCAAGTCCCCGGATCCTCTTCCCAGGTCACAAACTAAGACGAAATAAAAAATAAATCCTTTCATTATGATAAAGTTAATCACAAATAAATCTTTCTCCTACACAATAAAATCAATGGGCCGCACTCAAATTTATATCTTAACCACACTGTGATAAAAATATTACTCAGCATTACCTTTTTGTGAATTTTTTACAACAATTGCGGTTCCTGCACCTCCAATTATACACGATCGTCCAAAAATGTTGCCTACCCTAACCTTTGGGGTAAGAATATAGATTTGTGGGATTAGCGAAAACATAAGTCCGAACATCACTAAATTTTCAAGCTTGCTCCACCAGCTGATAGGCGAACGGAGCGCCACCCAACGGTTGTTATTTTAGTCAGGCAAGAAGCAATGCTTGAGGGAAATTTTACTATTGAGTAACTTGGTCGTGGCTTCAGCGATCAATACATTATAATGACCTTTACCCTACCTAACATTGGTAAAAATGTATATGGATGGGACAGCATTAACAATAAAACGAACGGTTCATAACCTAGGACGATACAGGCTCAATCTGTCGGAAAATTCTGAAACTAAGCATGAGCTACCCGTGACTTGTGTGCAGACCGAGCTGAACTTGGAGAATATTGCCGTAGTAAAGGTAAATCCTAATATTATGTAAAATGATAAAATAACTTCATATTATGGTACAGTATATCAGATCATAATAAAGACCATTTCCCCCATAAAGAAAAATGATTTGATAAGTAATAAGAAAGATATCGCCTATCACAACAAACTATATTCTACCCATAAACAAGGACAAGAGCACTACATTTTAAGGTGTTTCGGACATAATTGATGACGATACCTAGCACAAATCCATAGCTTTTCAGCTGTGATAATCGACCCACCATAACTTAAAAACTAGGGATTTCCCCTGTGGAATCTTTATAAAAACACGTTCAAAACACCAGAGTACATTAAAGACAAGTCTTATTTTCTACAAACCATGGGGTGTATGTAGGATAGCGGCCACCTGTATGTATCATTATGGCTAACTTAGAATACGGCAGTGTAAGGGTGGTCGCAGGGGGCGTCGGCCCCCATTAGGTAGGTGGGTAAGGACACGGCTTGTAGCTTAGGTTAGGGGGAAAGATTAGGTCCATTTTTAATCAATGCATGAAGAAGTGGCCGCTGATATACAAAGGCTCCCAAGCCATTTATTGGGGGTGAACATAGTTCGTTGGGACAGGGTAAGATAAGAGTAGGGCAGTCTAAGGGGTGTCCCAGGGGGTTTAACCCCACTGTGAGTAAATATATAAGGATATGGATCCTAGGTTAGGTTAGGTGGAGAACCTTAGGTTAGGTAGGTTAGGTGGGGAACCTTAGGTTAGGTGGAGAACCTTAGGTTAGGTTAGGTTAGGTTGGTTAGGGTAGGTGGGGAACCTTCGGTTAGGTGATGCTCCTATAACAGATTGTAAAATATGGGTTTTCACTCTGTCCCAACAAACTACAAAGGCTCCCATTTATTGCACTATTCAATAATTTTACCCATGTATTTGCCTCCCAACCAGTTTCAATCCTGCTAATGCAACACTAAATCATATTTCAGAAAACCTTAATCTAGCACCAGACAAAGATAAACACAGGTTTCCTTTCACAATTTCCCCATAAAATAGACATTAAGAAAGTTTACACCTGCCCCAAACAAATACATAAAGCCCTCTCTCTGGAATTGAAAACGTACTATGTGGTCGAAGTACGAATTCCAGTAAAAAAGAAGGACGAAATATCTTCATCACACTTCGATAAGGCTAGTTAACAAACGGCAGTTTGATGAATTAGGTTAGGTACAGTTACAAGCTGCCAAAATTGATTATGAGCCTGCAAAAATCTCCTAGCCTATCGCAGGTTAAGTATACACGTACACAAAAACAAAATGCAGACCTGGCCCAAACTAGTCTAGCCTTATGGTACTACATAAAACCACTTACCTAGAAATTTTCTAGCCGGCGCAGTGGAAGGCACAACCATTTATGCTAATTTTCACTAAAATAATTAATTAATGAAACGAAATATACATTAATACTGCGTACCAACGCAAAAGGTAAACTTTAGTACGGTGTCGTGCGGTAATTAAATGATGCAATGTCTAGTTAGCTATAAAGTATATAATGCAATTCGTACCACAAATACTAAATGCATTGCCAAATAAGATTATAGCTCAGTTATTCCAAACAACTCTAGCCTTTAACGAGCATAATCATCACGAGATCAGCACAGTTTACACATGTCAACAATACAAAATACAATGAATCTAGTGTTGCCAGATGGGTTAGTCTAAAAATCCCCAAAACCAACAAAAAAAAAATCACCATTTCCACAAATATATTTTCTTCTGATCACGTAGGCTTTATCAATATAGAAATTACTCACTATTCTTTATAAAAGTGCAAGTAAACTAATTGCAACAACATAAAGGTTTACTCGTCTTTGTTTATTCTTCATAGTTATATATGTTGAACATCCCCATCTGACACCCAAAATCCCCAAATCTAGGGATAAATTTTCATATCTTGGCAACACTGAATGAATCAACTAATGTGGGTGGTACAGTATGGTACGACGATGATTCATAAGTCAGGTAATTAAAGTACAACACTAGTCTGGTGTTATCAAGACAATTTAGATTATTAGTTGTCATATTATTCATATCTCTCTTACGGGTTGCCCCAGTGCAAGAGCCCGTGTCTTGGTATAGGCAAGATCAGAACAAGGCCTTCTAAAACGAACGAATATTACCTACTGTTATCGAATCTTCTCACACGAAACAGCCATTTGCTTAGTATGAGTTTAGATTTTGGTTCTGTAGATGAGTTAGACTGTGATCTGCGTTTAGATATATTTCAACTGGACTTTTCCTTCACCACAGGGTGACACAATAGATTAAACATGTCACTAATAGTTCAGGGATGAAATGGGAGTGCAGAAAACTTCCTCATAATTTGCCCATTTTTATGCACAACTGATGGCTCATCAACAGGTGGCGAACCATCTATGACCCAATAGCCTTTATTTTGCTTTTACTGGATACAAGAGCTCCCATTTGAGAATATCTGTTACATACTAGTTCCAGGTTCCTCTCGCTCATTCTAAAATACGATTGCGATACTTGTATGCTTAAAGTTTAGGCAGGGTAAGGTATGTCCCTCCAAGACACCATAATTTGATGGTTCCTTCCTTGGCATCAAATGAGAAAGCTGACACTAGCTCCATGTGTGCAGTAAATGGTGATCATGTGCTTCTGCCTCGGTAATTGCTTAATCTCCCGCTCTCTCGGGCTGCTAATTCACAAGAAAGACATACCAGAAAACAATGCAAGCTTAGTACAGAGTTTATACCTGTCAGCAATCATTTGGTCTGACAACTCGGCGCATGGGAAGAGGTTCGTGTGACTGTGTGACCTCATTATGCTGTTGGTTAGTAATGCGACCCTTTTGTGACAGTGGCCCCTTTGTCAGGGTCTGGTGTACACCACTCGTGGAGTAAGTAGCTTTAAAGAAATTAATTTCCAATTGCTTATTCAAGCATTTGCCCGAATTGAAGACCAGTCCCTCTTCCTTGGCTACTCTGGAAAAGTTCAACATACTACAATTGTGCTCCTCTTTACTTGTCCCAGTCACTGTCACGTCATCCATTCTAGGCTGAAAGACATCTTGCGACAATACTAAGCCAAACTACATTCTCAATTATCTATATCTGAAAGGTGTTTTAAACATGGTCAACTTAGAGTTCTCATCTAGATGTACTGACCAGTAACCATTCTTTGTATATAACCTGCTGAAGAACAGCACACCATGATATGATGGGGGATCTCCTTATGAGAGGGGAGTTTGTTAGTGGGCTTTTAAGTCGAGACATGATTGCATGCCTTCATTCGCCTTCTCTATGAATGTGATGCTCAAGCTCAACACACAGTATGTTGGTTGTTTCCTACATTATGACGTGTTTGTACTTTCATCATGTCTAGATCTTCCAGCATTGTCTCTCTTCTCATTGTACAGTTTTTATACTTTCTATTTGGATGAATGAGTGGAGAAATGTCAGGATTTACTTTCTGGTCTAGAGTAGGCCTACCCTTGAAGTCTCCAATTGTGTTAAACTCTGATGGAAACTCTTCTCGAAATTCTTCAGGGTCACTTCCATCTTCAGTGTTGCTTCACAACTTATGCTGTCAACGTTTGGATTTTAATCTCACCTTAGCAATACAAATTTCATCTCTTTGTAGCTAGTCAGCCTGAGGATTGCATGACCGTCTGACTCTGCTATGGAGAAATGCACCTTCAATGATCCCGACTGTCAATACGGACACGTGATGGGTATACTACCGTACTGCTCTTTTGTTCCTCCATTGTAAGAGCTCTGGCATACACTTGGCCTGGCCTGCATTTCATACAGTCTTATGTACCACGAGATTCTAGTTTTTCAGGGAACATGTAGCATAATAAGCAAAAGGGTAACAGGTTCCCTTCTGCACCCGTATTCAGATTCCGCCTGTGTATAACTAATAGATGATCTGGTAATTTTACATTTACAGTGATTTGTACACCTAGTGTGCTCCATAGACTTCAGTCACTTCTTGAATTTCCTGGAACACTTGCTGGTGTGACACGGAGGTATCATACTTAGCCTAGGTTGTCTTCTTTTTCTTTCCCACTGTTATTCCTGCATTAAGAGGTTGGTTGCCTGATGCACTCTCTAATAGCATCATATGATGGTTTGTAATTTGGTAGAGGGTTTTTACCATCACATGCCCTTGCAGTCACCAACCACAGCTATTGGCATAATCTTTGACTGAACAAGCCAAATGCCAGGCAGCAGTTTCCACAGCTACTGGCAGTGGGCCTAGCCTTTTGCAAATAAGCAAGACTTCAAGACAACATATGTCCTTTTAGTTGCTAGTTGCATTCTACGGAACGCAGGACATACGGTAGTAGTATTCTTACACCCCTACCACAGGGTAAGAGGTTTAACAACCTAGGGTGTAGTGTTTCTAATCTTTCTAATATAATAAACAACCATAAATTTTCTCAATCGTCATTAATTACTCATGGCAATTCTTTCGAAAGAGAAACATGTGCATTACAAAATTTATTGTGAAAAAGGCATCCAGTTTTCAATTCAACAATGAAATTATGAAGGATGGTCCATGCTTCTGTTCAATTCCTAATTGTCCTCGGTATAGGAGCTAAATACCGTTTATTTCACTCTAACAAATAAACAAATGCTTTTATTTGCTGGCTCTTCCCACTTGACATAAATATTATAAGCAAATGTTTTTTTTTTCATTATTATCACATATTTTATATCAAATCTCTTTATGCTTAACCTGCTTTCACTGTACTCTAGTCCATGTATGCCAGCTGAAGGAAACTATCCCAAATTACATTAGTGCCATAATTCATAGGCGTACGAGGCTGGGCTGCATCCCCCCCAAGATTTGGCCAAACTCATTTCAACTGTCCGATAGTGAAAGCTAAACCAGTCATTGAGTGTTTTATGTACACACACACACACACACACACAACACACATATATATATATATATATATATATATATATATATATATATATATATATATATATATATATATATATATGTATGTGTGTGTGTATGCGTGTAAATTTTTTAATAATTTCATATACTATTCAATCATTGCAATTTACTTCAGAAGTCTTAATTTACTTTGGTTATTGCGTTAAAAGTATTGCCCATATTAACTACTAGGTTATTATTAACATGTTTATTATAATTCTTGTAAAGTGGGTGTTATTTAGCTGTTAGCTTTCAATTTTAAATGGTGTGTAGAGAAAATTTACAACGCCCTATATATATATATATATATATATATATATATATATATATATATATATATAAAACCTTATATATGTGTGTGTATACACACCCACCCACCCACACACACACACATTATATATATATATATATATATATATATATATATATATATATATATATATATATATATATATATATATACTTTTTGTGTGTGTAAGTATTTATATATATATACATATATATACATACATACATATATATATATATATATATATATATATATATATATATATATATATATATATATATATATATATATATATATCTGCTTGGATTTACAGGCATAATTTATTTCGGACAGAGAGTTCAACCCCCAGATTAGAAAGGCCCCATACGATTATGGTGCCATTCATCTTTAGAGTGACGTTGATTATAAGTTAAATGGTTCTATTACTGGAAATTTGTATCCGTCAGAGTTGATTTCTCTTATTCTGACACCAGAGTGTGTAGAAAGTGCATAGTTTGCATAATTTAGGTTCCATATTCCCGGGATGCGAGCAAGTAAGTACCGAGATTTGTTTCTGATGTGTCTGTGATCTGATTTCTTGGATGAATCTGTCCCTCTTTCATATTAGCTCCGTGGTCCACAGAGCCACTTTATCAATTGTGATGGAATGAAACTCACACATGAGAAATTGCTATTCTAACTGAAAATTTCCCAGACACAAGCTTTATGAGATTGTTACGCCTTTTCCTTTATCAGTAAATTATTCTTTCAAGAAGTAAAAGTCAGGTTATAAAGCATTATTGCAGGATAAACTACTTAACCTATCATTCAAAGTACACTTAGATGCTGCAACAATGTACGACGGTAAGACGCCTTTCACCACTACATGATGTTAGTGATATTTCAAAATGTTGCCCTAAATGGACCCTGCATCAATTCTGTTACCTGCTGTAGTACAATATTGACATTCTCTCAATATGGATGTCTCAAAAAATTACATGAACAAATAGAGCTCTCCCCAAGGTGTCTGCCTAACAAGTAAACTATGCAGCTGACATTGCCCTCTAATATCCTAATATGTTAACTGTTGTTGTAATGTTCAACTGATATGGAAGATATTTGACAACCACCTTTGGATAATGTGATTAGAAATATAAGTCAACACTGTTTCACAATTGCCCCTTGTAGGAATTAACTTATGTCATGCAATTGATCATTTATACAACTTCTGTATCCTAGATTTTTCAAATCATGTCGTATATAAATGGGTATGACATGAATGTATGTTTCTAAACTTTAGCAAAGAAATAATTTATAAATTTACCCAACTGAACACTTGGTGTCAATAATGCATTTCTCGTTACACAGTTTCATGCAATCTTATCCCTCAACCAAAGCTATGGAAAGATTACTACACTGTGCCCAGCATGTTTGGAGGAAACAGCATTGTTTGGAAAGAGAAGGATACTCAAGTATCTAACAGACAATATAAATATACCCACTCCTAATTAAACTAGTCTGGTCAGGCAGAAAAATATCTATAAATATGGCTAATTGACAATGCAGCATATTATTGCGTCCTGGAAGGGACATTTACAACCAAACACTTTAAACTGTTTCATACCTTCAACAAGTTATACAAAGAAAATTTGGCCACAATGATTAAAGAAGTCAACTCTAATTGGAAAGTGAAACCTGCTTAAACATAATCGAATAGCTAGCCAAGAAAATGTTCTCAATCTTAATAAGCTTGGTCAGGCAGCAGATGATAACTATGGATGACAGAAAAGGGAGAATGTAGCAAATTACGAACTTTTTGGGGAAAAATAGTTTCATACCAAATTTTTGTAATTTGACTCTTTAGCCGGGTAATGACAAGATTATTACTCTATGCCCATTACAGTTGTAGAAGGCAACTCTGTTTGAGAAGAGAATCATGCTTGAGTATTCTTTAAAATCCACCACAGATTTCTTCAATATAAATTACCCTCTAAAACACTTCATGGAATCATGGTCCAAAAAATATTCAAGTTTTCACAAAAAAATACTCATAAAACTTGAATTACAATATAGGAGCTTGCAAAATGAAGTTAGTAGCATGTTGTGTATACATATGGTGTGGACATTGATGAGGGGAAGACCGCCACTGGATTCCTGTAGAGAAAAAGTAAGGATCTCCCCACGGAAATTACAGGGTATTTTTCCCAATTCAGAACAAACAATCAATATCATAATGCCTACTATTTAAGAGTCTTGATCCCAGTGTATGTACTACGGAAAATAGGGACCTCTTAACTTGAGGAATCTTGAAAGGACTTTCCAACTGGAATAATATGCCTCTATGTTATATGAATTCACTGTATGAGGTATATATTACAGTATCACTTACGTAGAAAACTAAATACTATAAGAGCACAGTCTGTTGTTTCTCAGACATAAACGCTCTCCTCTCTTGCCACATCCCATTAAAAGGTTAAATAAGTAACAAACTTTTGTCACTGGATGGAAATACCAAACTTCTGGAATCGCCAGTTCTTTCAGGTGTGATGTTGCCACTTTCCCTTCGTCAAGCAGCCTACTTTCCAATGCCTTGCAGTAAATAAATGCATTTAGATGACATAGCACCAGTCAGTTGAAAATTATCACCCAATGCCGTTGAAATATGGCCTACCATTTTGCATTTTGCCTGTTGTGCATTTATGAAAATTGTCAATATTTTCTGTTTATGAACCAAATAAAAGATTCATATTAATATTTGAATCCATTTGATTTCTTACCAAAGAAATATAGATATTAATGCCAAATATATCATTACAATACAGTAATTGTATTATATATAGCTCAATCCATGAGGACATATTCGTGAAAATTTATAGTCATTCAAACATCATTAACGAGATCATTAAAGGCATTTCTTTCCTTGATTTTAGCGGAATGAGGATACTATTTTAGATGTGTCTTTTGGAAAAAATTGTTTCAGGAAAATGACATAAACTTCCTATAAAATAACTTTATTACTATCTACTTCACATAAAAAGTTTACAAATTTACAGATACATGAAACATGTACATGTAGGGTACTTTTGACTATAGCTATGCTACCATGCTGTGCAACTATAGGCCTAATGATTGTAAAAAAAAAATTCCTTGTACGGATTTTCTTTATATTATGGCACAATGTTATTGGTTTATTAGTTAAGATATACAATGTCTGTGTAAAATGACATAGATCTTATTCTGAGTAAATCATAGTACATTCATATTTATTATGACATTACATTAATCTCTCTCTCTTGAAGGTTTAAACGCCACTCATGAATGGCAGAGGCAAGGGATAGTAACATTGCCCTGGTTAGCATATATATACTATATATATATATATATATATATATATATATATATATATATATATATATATATATATATATATATATATATATATATATATATATATATATATGATCAGCGCCCTAGCCCCCTCTCCATCCAAGCTAGGACCAGGCAATAACTGTCGATATCTCAGCAGGTAGACCTATAAGCTTCCCCAAACCCCCATTCTTAGCTCACAACTCTCAAGGATGGTGAGGTTGCAGACACTACAAGAAAATATCGAGTTGGAGTGGGACTCGAACCTCAGTCCGGCAAATCGCCGGGCAGGAACGTTTCCAATGGGCCACCACAATCCCTAAGGAGAGTGAAAATCCACTAATTGTTTAATATTCAAGCACTTCTAAATTCTTAATTCTAAGATTTTGAACCATGCTCCTCATTTTAAATGGAGCAGTTATAATTCAATTATATAATCATTAGTTTAAAAAAAAAACATGGAACTATTAGGTTTCTATTGTTTTTTACCGATAACATTCAGATAATGAAAAATAATTTCTTATTCTTTATAATTTTTTCTTTGCATGCAGAATAATTTGCCCAATAGTACCGCTACTTTTATCAAATCATTAATTTTTTTTTATATAAGTTTTCATCTGAAATGTGTCTGCTTTTTTTCTTTTGTACTAAAATGTAAAGTTTTCGCTCAAGTTCCTGTATGAAATGAGGATTTTGTTTATTCACTTTTATTTCGGGAATGGAATTCTGTCCTGAGCTTTTATCTGTAATCTATGTTCTCTTTTTAGAGTCTATTTTTTTAGCGCAGAGTAAAGAAGTTTCCATCTTACAAGTGGGATCTCTTTATAAGTATCCAGTAGAAATGTTGAAGATTTTCTTTTGATTATCTTTGTGTGAAATATGGAGTTTCTCTATTAATTATTTTGTGTAAAATGTGAAGTCTTACCTTTGAGCTTTACCTGAAATAGGAAGATTCA
The DNA here is from genome assembly GCF_036898095.1 of Palaemon carinicauda. Classification (NCBI taxonomy): domain Eukaryota; kingdom Metazoa; phylum Arthropoda; class Malacostraca; order Decapoda; family Palaemonidae; genus Palaemon; species Palaemon carinicauda. The sequence continues at coordinate 134,068,879 of NC_090726.1, read as the reverse complement.
TTTTGATTCTTTATCTGAAATGGGAAGTTTTCTTTTGATTTTGTAATCTTTGTTATAGAAGATAAAAGAAAAATATATAAAACTCGGTTGAATATTATTAATATTCGTAATTAGAATATTACAGACTATTCAACTGTATGATTATTTTATGACATGGGATTTATTAAGCGGAGTGAAGGAATACTGCTATATTGGAATCGATGCTATTTTAAATCGTTACTTCCAATCATTGTGTATGGATGTATGTAACTACTCATGCAAGGGTAGCAAACGCAAAAATGTCTGATAATGAAACTAAATTTGTATGACTGATGAACTAAAGTAGGGAAGCTATGCAATCGATCATGAAAAATATTAGATCCTTCACATGATATAGTTATATCGCTATTGAATAAACAGTCTTTAGTTGACTGAAGGACGTTACAATAGGCTTATAATATACTTTGGTATATATATTCTTGTCACAGATATCACTAGAAAACCAGGTATCAGAAAAAAAAATCCAGATGGACATCGCAGACATTATCATACTGCGAAGACTTTCGAAATTTAGGAATTAGTTTTTTAATACTGAGGCCAGAATTCCTTTAATATCCAAATGACATAACCTATGATTTGTGTCAGGTCTTTCCCCTAAAATATAATCTTAGTATTCTATGTAGCAGGATTTACTCCTCTAAATGGACGTAAGCAGGCGTAACACATACAATGCAGTACACATTTAATAAAAACAGAGCCAACATAATATCATTCGCTCAATATCCTACAGAAATACACCAGAAGGATCCCCATCTGAAAAAGGATAAGGCATCCTTCGTAACTTTTGACATTCAGCAAATTGATGTGAACCTCTTTTGCAGATCCTAAGTTTGCGCCGACATCAAGACCTGCCTTCTCGTCTGCCACAGAAGCAGCTGTCTTTCGTGTGTTCTTCAATCCAGTTGAGGTAATTGGTGACTCTCGTGTAGATGCCAGGATATCCTCGCCTGGCACAGCCCTGGCCCCAAGATACCACCCCTGCAATGTAAAGTTTGGATTATAAGAAAAAAGAAGGAACTGGGATTTAAAATCAAGACAACACGGTAAGCAAAGATAAAATCTTTTTCAAGGAAAACTAAACTGATAACATACTATTTGTTAGGATAAACTTTAAACTTGTTCACAAATAAATATAAGAATAAATATGATGAAAACTTGCTGAGTAAGATTATATTTCTAAATTATGATGAAAAGATTTCTAGTTAATATTTGTTATGAAAATAAAGAAATAGAAAGTCTAAAGGCGTATTTTCATCAAATGCATCTTTTTTCCTTTCTCAAGGAAGGGCTCAAGTTTACCTCGTCATATGGGTTTCTTTGTATACTTTGGAAAAGATACCTATGTATCTCCATTCAGCAGTAAAGTATAGTAAAATTTATCAAGAATTCTATGTTTTGCGGTCTTTACTTTTTTTTTAATGTAAATTACCATTCTTATAACCCAAAACTCGTCTCATATTATGTCTAACTTAAACGCAATTTAAAAAAAAAAAGATCATATTCATACTTTCGGAAGTATGAAATATAATGAAAGTCACGTAAGAGGTTACCTTAACAGTCACTATATTTATTATTCATTATTAAATGATCCGTAACCATGGTGATTGAGGTAACTGTTCTTCATGAAAAAGTATTCGTATAGTTTTACTTTAATTTGTACAACTTGAAGACAGAGAAGAGAAAATAGAGACGTGTATACACAAGGTGGGTTGGGGTAATTAATTGTCAGAGAGAGTCTCCTCCGGATCATAAAAGGTAGCTTTGGGGCTTCTTCACGGTCATATTTTAGAGACTTTGTGTGTGTGTGTGTATTTAGTTTGTATACCGCTGGTGGATAGGGGGGAAATAAGCAAGGCAAGATACCTTGATATGTATATTAACGAATCATGTTTTTTAACGCTGTGATTTGTGAAGTGAATAAGTGCACTCGATGATTTTATTCAAGTGTTTAAATTGTTTTGAACGCCTTATAAGCGTATAAATCCACATTTTCCTTCGGGCTGCTTCCGTTTTCGTTACAAAGTAACCATGGTAATCATCATATTATTATTATTATTATTATTATTATTATTATTATTATTATTATTATTATTATTTGCTAAGCTACAAAACTAGTTGGAAAAGCAGGATGCTATAAGCCCAAGGGCTCCAACAGGGAAAATAGCCCAGTGAAGAAAGGAAATAAAAGAAACAAATGGAATAATGTGCCTGGGTGTACCCTCCAGCAAGAGAATTCTTTCCCCAAGACAGTGGATGACCATGGCTCAAAGGCTGTGGCACTACATTTGTCATCATAGTATGAATCTTACGAGTGAAATTTTTTTATAAGTACCTTGATAACCTAAAACCTACTCTATCCTATTCCATTTTTCCTCGGGTCTTGTGCATTAACTAGTCCATCTCAGCACCTATTTCAAATAGAGATACTTGCCTATGACGTCCATTTTACCGTCTCTCCCTTGCCACAGCAAACCGCCTCCACTATCGCCCTGCAAGAAGAGGTGTTTTGAGTGTTAAGTATTTTAATTTTAAGAACCCGATGGCAAGCTTAAAATCTTGTGGATTATTTCCGGTACAGAACATAGATTCCAAATAAACAGGAGAAAAATATAGCTTACCAATATTTTTCTGTTTATTGTCGTACTTCCTTACCCTGCTACAATATTGTTACTATTTTCATAAATTTGTGTTATACAGTAGTACTCTATAGCTCATCTAAATTATTATTATTATTATTATTATTATTATTATTATTATTATTATTATTATTATTATTATTATTATTATTGAAGTGTTAATGTAAATGAAAGGGAAAATAGAATGCAGCTCAGCTGCCTTTTTCCTCATACATTCATTGTTTAATCAAAGAGCAATATTTTTGCTGACAACATTTTCGCCAAGGGACAGTTGGTGTCACGTTGACATTTCAACAAGTTCTGAAAAGCGTCATGCACTTTTGATGCTTCTCTTCTGTAACGTGACACACTGTAACGTCATGAATACATTGTTCATTTGAATAATATAACAGTTCTTTATGAAATCTCTTCAATAGCCTTTCCGCTGTAATTTCTTTATTTCAGTTGTTATTAACATGTATCAGTTGAGTAACTGTTGCAGTTTTTACAAGGGCAAAGGTCAAAGCATATTCTGGCTCTCCTCCGTTGGTAATTAGTTAAAAATATTTCATAATATAACAATATGAAGGGAAGGATCCGGGACACAAAATCCAACTAGTAAGATATTTTTTTAATATTCTTCCATATTATAGATTTGAAGATTTTGACATAAGAGAGTTATGACCCTAACACAGAGGTAAATAGCAAAGATCATCTCAGTTGTATATTACTAAATTAGTTTGAAGCATCTTGTCAAGTATAACACTAAAGCGTAAAATTAAGCACAGGGATAAATTATATCAAACAGAGAATCCAATATTGGTAACAATGTTAGATAAGTCATTGACTATATCAAATTTTTTCTTTAAAAGTTCATTCATAAGTCCAATGGTATACAGTATTTAAATGTTTTTGCTGATGCTCGCTCGCTTCGTTGGGTTTTAGGCCTCAATATTATCCATTGCTGAGAATTGCAGCAACATGAAAGAGAATGAGACGAGCGCATTAAAATTGGTATTTGGTCTAGACGCTCAACAGTTCATTCATGACAAGAAAAATATCAAACCATCAAATCTTTGAAGTATTATAGGTTCAGATGATTGTTCCGATTTAGCCAGAACTCCCTTATTAAACTCAGAATCATCAAAGAATATCATTAAAGTAATTCGTTAAACATGACAATAAACGAAAACAAAAATCAATCAAACTTAATCTGTGAAATGTAGGCTACTTTACCCATTGTATCCATAACGAATTGCCAATTTCATTCCGACTGCAAACTCCGTATGTTCTTTTTTTCGTTTCTCTGGGAAACCCAAATTGCATTCACTAAATATGTACTATTGTCTACGTTAAATTGCAAAATGCATATAAATTTTTTTTATTTAAAGCTATGTAAATAAAAAATTTTAATGTTTTAAATTACAGTACTCTTTCCCTCTATGGTCAAGCTTTAGGAATCCTCTTTTGCTTCTATTCTTGAGTTACACAATCCTCCATAATCTCAAAGTCGGGGTTGACTTTCCTTCCGAGTTAAGCCATTCTCTATTTTCTTGCATTTTCTCTTTATTATTTTATTGGTGTCTCTCTAGATGAGGACTTTGTTTCCCTTCTGGCGCTTTCCATAATAAAGGATGTCTATAAATAATTTCTTACACCAATTCAAAGTTGTTGATTCATTACAATTCATCACCTCTATGCATTTATGAATGTTAGAATATGACTGAAAGATAAAGTTTGTCCCCCAAGTTAACATGGAGATTATTGTGCAGCTAATACCCCTCGATTAAGGCACTATGTATTGATTGTAATTTAAGTTTAACTAGTGTATAGAATAAGACCTTCAACCAATCTTTAAAAGATAAAAACTCACGTGGCAGGAATCCGTGCCTCCGTTGAGATAACCAGCACACAACATGTTGTGGGTGATTTCGTAAGGTTTATACCGAAGGTTTTGGCAGACTGGATTAGAGAAAATAGGCACCAAAATTTCTCTTAGCGTGTCGGTTGGATCTCCCTTCTCTGACTCTCGGCCCCAGCCAGACACAACACCCATCTCTCCGACGTAGTCAGTGTCTGTAGGGACAGAGGAATGTTGTTAACCAAATAAAACTGCAAGAAAAGAAAGGTGGTGGTTCTTTGCAACATAGTTGTCTGCTATCTAGTTGAAAAATCAGTGTGAATGGGCGTATGTAAAAGATTTCTTTTTGGGAATCATTTTGCATTTCTTGCTGTTATTTACATTTTGTTAGAAATACCGAAGCAGGATTTCTGATATCTTATCAATTTATTAGACTCATCATTTAAAGTTTATTTGTTATTCCTCATTTCCTTTCTGGACTTGGCTGCTGGGGCTATGGGCTTGTAGCATTTTGCAAATCCAATTAGAGATGTACCTTTGGAGTATTAGTAATATGTTTTCCCTGTTCCTAAATGAGTCATTCAACAAGAGCAAGTATGAATACGTCTAATCATAATGAACATCTCAGATGCAAGTATATATTTTTTTACAATTTAAATTTCTCTTTCTGTCTTTCATGCCTGCTAAAAGATAACACTATTCCATTAAGTAATATCCAAAAATCTCCTGTTGAATGTTTTCAATCCTAATGAAAAGTATTCTCTCTAATAGAACAGGAGGGGATTCCTTCGCTCTTCTACTGAGTATACCTGGCGAGATATATGAAAATGAAGAGCATAATCTGGGAACGAAAATACAGCTACTAATCCCATTTTCTATACCCTTTGTGATATTATTGAAACCAATTTTAAGTGCCTCAGATCATTCCTCCTCCCGGTTTTCTCAGGAGCTAGAAAATTGTTAGTACAAACAGAGTCTGAACTGAGGTTAGCAAAACAGTAGAACCAAAGTTTTCCATAATTTTACACTTTGAATTTTCACTAAATTGCATCAGTCTACTGAAGTATGAAATTATCTTTATGTACCTGAATCTGTGACTTCTGTTAGAGATGATTGAGGGTTAAAATACAAAAACATGCTCCGTGATAATGCTGAGAAAATTACTTGAGTGTTTTGTAATCCGGATTTTAATTCGATACAAATAACGTTGTATCGCTTGTTTTACTATGGCTATTAATGCGCACCTTTCTTCTCTTCTAAGACTAATTGGTAACTTACAAGAACTTTCTTTTTGTTTATTTTATTCATCTGCAAGCGTCACTGCTTTAAAATGTCTGTGATACTTCACTGGGAGCAATTTCATTACTGCTGGTCAAAAACAAATATACTCACCGGGTCGAGGTAAACAGGCTGGCCTGGAGTACCACTTATAATCTACTTTCTGTCCAAGTTTTATCAATCCTATGTCGTTGTTGTAGCTGGATCGGTTGAACTCGTGATGGTAAACGGAGTAAACGGCCTGGTACTCCTTGCTGTTGGTCTCGATGGGGAAGCTGCGGATGTGATCCCCTACGATGATCTTCAAGTTGTTGACCCTCACTCTGTCAAAAACGATGAGCAAATAATATAAATGATTTTATTTCGTATTTCAAAGTACAGTCGAATGGATTCAGATTTATTCATACGTTAGACTTACAGCACTTAAAAAGTACATCTTAGGCAGAAATAGCTATAATTTGATAACATGGAAGTAATTATTTATGCATTTATTGTGGAATGTGGTTTATGACGTTTGTTTAGGTATTTCCTAGAGCCTTACAACGAAAATATGAAACAAGTTTACTCATATACTGCTCTAAACAAAGTAACCGCTTACTGGAACTCCAAATGAATAAATCAAATGGCCTTTACCAATATGTATAGAGAGCAAAGTCAACTTTTCTTTAGTAACCTTTCCAGTCCAAATGAAAGAGCCCTTATTCATTATTATTATTATTATTATTATTATTATTATTAGCTAAGCTACAACCCTAATTGGAAAAGCAGGATGCTATAAGCCCAAGGCCTCCAACAAGGAAAAATAGCCCAGTGAGGAAAGGAAACAAGGAAATAAATAAACTAAAAGAGATATTCTAAGAACAGTATCAGCATTTAAATAGACGTTTCATATATAAGCTATAAAAACTAAAAACAAAATAGCATAGGAAGAAAAATAAGATAAGATAGAGTGCCCGAGTGTTCCCCCAAGACAGTAGAACCTTTGGCACTAACCCTTCAATGCAGTGGGCCGCTGTGAGGACGTATCTGTCCGAGATGAGTGTTCCACCGCAATAGAAGTGGCCTTTGTAGAGCAGGGCCACCATCCACGGGTACTCGTTAAATTCGGCGTTGTTGCCGCCAACCACCCGCATGCGGCGATTCGTCATTCCGCAGGCTTTGGTGCAATAAGTTTTGTTAAGAGATTTAATAATTTGTTTGGAAAAGAGCCCAGTAGCACAACATTAATTTGATCTGATATGTTTATAATTCATTTTCTTTTATTTGGATGTGCAAATGCAACGTACAGTAGTTGTCATAAGAAATCTTCTTTTGATAAAAAGTAAAGTATTTTCTTATATATCACTTCCTAAAACAAATTCATCTAAAATTTAGCTCTCTAAATAAGTTGAGGTTCCTTATAATATTTTGCTTTTATATATCATTTTTGAAAACAAGAATTCAATGAATGAGAAGCAAACCGTGATTGTTGATTCAACCCTCTTGTTAGACTTTACAAAAATTGGAAAAAAAAAGAATTATAGAGAAGATGCAAAAGTCATAATATCTATATGTTAACATTACTTATATGTTACAACCATTTAATCAATTCAGGCAATGTACAGCCACTACAGTTCACATAGATGCAAGGGATAATATACACAAACTACTAAATCAGTAAATAATACTTATTTTGCAGACCTTCCAAATTTATACGCAAAAAGAACAACTTTTATCCGTAAGTTCGAGAGAAATTTCCTTGAGACCTCTACTTTCTCTAAAAAAAATGTATTATATGGGGCAATAGAGACGAGTCTCTATCCTGTAATTTAGGGTTCCATAAAATATTTTCTTTTACACAATGGAAAGCTAAAGGTCACCGGGAAAGTTTAATGGAGAAATTCGCATGAAAAACTATAGATGAAAGTACTTTCTCAGACCGCGAATATACCCAGACGACGAATTCAGGATATGTAAAAAAGTAAAATTTCATGATATCGAAAGCGTTAATACAAAAACTGTTTTCCCTTGCGGTATGAATAAAAAACTAATATAAAATGTTAACAAATAGTGAGGCAAATAAGAAAAATCGTCTTAAACCGCATGCATTTATTGTTTTGAAAACTATGATAAATACACGACCTAGAAAATGAAGACAATGATAATTGTATGTACAAGACTTTCTTTTCTTCTTGACAAATATTATTTATTATTTAGAAAGATGGAGAGATTACCAGATTTAGAACTCAGAGATGTTTCAGAAAGAGAAACACTGATCTGACTTCGACATTATAAAAAGTATGAAGGAAACTGCACAAAATCTCTGTCTAATAGATTTCATAAAAAGTTCACAGAAAAAAACATCCATTATTCCGATAATTAATTCTCTTCAACTAATTTAAGCGTTCGAAGTCTCTCATTTCATCTGTTTCCGATTTTACGGGCCGCCCGAGTTCCAACCATGTGTTGAAACATTCTAAAACGTACGAACCTCTTTCCTCTTGTCTTACAAGAGGTGGACCTGTCATTTTCCTTGTAGGTTCGGACTCCCTCACTCCTTCCTCTTTCATTACATCCTTTCGCAAAATAAATGTCTTGTCCATTTCATCTAGCTGTATATAGTACGAAAAGGTTTCCCGTCGGGCAATACAATATGATGAAATCTACCTTTTTTTCCCAAGAGAAATTCATCCGAAAACCAGTTCATTTGCAAAGGATTGGTTGGTGCCAGCTGTATACCACTCACATTTTCTTAAAAACAAAAGTCATTAGTGATGTGACACCCATCCTCATGTTAGTACTTTTTTACAGGTGGGCTCCATGGTGGGTTTTAGTCTGGGATTGATTCATGAAGGACCTATCACACGTGTGTCGAGCACTGCACCACACAGCCATTGAGCCCACTTTAAATAATTGCACTTTCCAAAGTTAGGAAGGTGTAATACTACTTACTGATACATGTCTATTTATTGTATTTTTGTTAACCAGAGAAGCTTTGAGTTTCTATAAAAATGACAAGAGTGTTATATTGAGATGGTCATCGGTGTCAGATAAGTCAATAAAAAGAAAGGGCGTGGTGGGACTAGTGCATAATATGTTAAGAAAGAGTCCCAATGTTAGTTACAAATAAACTAAGAAATAGATATTTCCAAAGCGAAAATCAGTGATGTATTTGAATGGATTAAAGATCAAAAGCACAAATGATTCTGAAATGCAGTAGAATCTTTTACTCTTCTAAATAAACATGAAATTATAGTAGTCAGTGCTGGTGGGACCTTTGTAAAACGGTAATTACGGCATTCTCTAAGATGTCTTAGAGATGGAATACGCAAACGAAGTAAATAAAAAAAAAAAATTCAATGGTTTTTTTTTATGGAAATTGTGTCATTCCCTAAGCTTGTGTTTAGTAGGATTAGTTAAGAGTTATAAAGAAAAATTCCCCCCGATTTTTCTCAAGCAAGCTTGCTACCATAGGAATTTCACCATATCCATATGGCTGCCATGGAGGCATAGGCTACCCTGTACTGGTCTTCCTTGAATATCCGGATAGTGCTAAAATGTGTCGCTTGGAAATGCCTACTCTGGTGGGTGGCTGTAAAACTATCATCTAAAAGAAAATAAAAAATAATAAAGGATGAAATAGATATCAGATAGATGAACTAACTGAATCACTTACATAGAACAGGTGAAGAGGTAGTGTAGGTGAAAGTGAAATTTATGGAAAATTTCATAAATACGTAAAAAGTAGGTACGGCTTGCACAGAGAAATCCAGAGAAACATGCATGATTATATAAATGTAAATGTTACATAAAGCCTTGAAAGAAATATGAAAAAAGAAAGATAAATTAGCAGAGCAAAAGACTTTGAGATGTAGTTCTGGCAGCAAAAGGAAATTCGTGGTTTTGGTTTGAACAGGATAGACTCCATGACCCAGAGCTAAATGGGGATACAGTTGTAAATCAGAATAATGTGTAAGAATAAGTTTCGCATACGGTGATAATCATAAAAGATAAAGATGGCTGGGATAAGATGTGTAATAATACCAGAAACTTTAATCATAAATGCGTACAATAGCCTGTATGTGCAATTTAGAGGAAACACTTTGCTATAGAATTTTGAAAATGTAAACACCATGCAGTCGTCACTTACCAGTGACTGTGAGTTAGCTCGAGACTCCATTCACTAACCAAGTATCGCGGTGTTTACATTGTTAAACAGCAAGTAAGGGTATATCTGTATTTTTGAATAAGTGTTGTTATTCTCACCGCTTGGAAATTTATACCATCCGAGACCAAGTGTAGCCTAATTTATCAAGGAAAGTTTTATGAACACATAAGTGAATGACAGCATACATATAGAACTTGAAAATATCGTAGTATCGAGCAAGATTCTCATAGCCAAATTATCTTTCTTTTAAATCAAAGGAAACTGTCAATAACGGGAAAGGCA
>NC_090726.1:134023657-134048657 GCF_036898095.1 Palaemon carinicauda | reverse complement strand
TAAACCCGTTGTTATCTGTGTTGGTGTTGGATGTGTTGAGTGAAGGTATCAGAAATGAAAAGTTGTTGGAGTTGCTATTTGCAGATGATTTGGTAATTACTGCTGAAAATTAGGAAGAATTGCAGAGAAGGTTTGTAGAGTGGCAAGGGACATTGGAAAGGAGTGGATTGAAGGTAAATGTTGATAAGAGTGAAGCTATGGTGAGCGGTAAGGAAGTTAGGGACAGGATAGCCATACATGAAAGTCGAGGAGCAGTTAGAAAATAGGTGGAACAGTTTAGATACTGGGATCTGCTATAAATCAGGGGGAGGATGTGAGGCTGAAGTTGCGAATAGGATAAAAGCAGCCTTTGGGAAGTGCGGGGAAGTAGCAGGAGTGGTATGCGATAAGAAAATGCCAATCAAGGTAAAAATCATGATCTATAGCACAGTAATAAGACTAGTGATAATGTATGGATCAGAAACCTGGGCTTTAAGACGAAAAGAGGAAACGAAGCTGAAGAGAACAGAGATGAGAATGCTGATGTAGATTAGGGGGATATCATATCTTGAAAGATTGAAAAATTATGAAATGAGAAGAATGGTAGGGGTAGAAAAGATTACAGAGGTGATAAGAGTGTCACAAATGAGATGGTGTAGATACGTGTTGCAGATAGATGGTGGGGAGGAAGTGAAGAGGGCTTGGAAGGAATCTGTTAGGAGAAGATCAAGAGGGAGGCAGAGAATTAGATGGCGAGATAAGATGAAGGATGATATGGAGAGGAGAGGTTTGGTGGAAGAGGATGCCTTTGATAGAAGGTATTGGAGAGGATGTATCAGGCAACCAGCCCCTTAATGTAGGGATAACGGTGAGGAAGAAGAAAAGGAAGGTGTTGCCACCTCATCAAAGTTGTTATGACATAATATTAATCTCCATTTTTATTTATTTATATATATATATGTATATATATATATATATATATATATATATATACAGTATATATATATATATATATATATATATATATATATACAGTATATATATATATATATATACAGTATATATATATATATATATATATATATATATATATATATACAGTATATATATATATACAGTATATATATATATATATATATATATATATATATATATATATATACAGTATATATATATATATATATATATATATATATATATATATATATATACAGTATATATATATATATATATATATATATATATAAATATAATATGTTCCTTTGTGAGTGAGGATACCTTAACATGGTGAAAGAGTTAGTGTATCGCCATGATCCGCAAAGCTGTACTAGTCAGGTAGTCAGGGCCACCCATACTAGGTCTCCCATCATCGTCAGGTAGTCAGGGCCACCCATACTAGGTCTCCCATCATCACCAATCCGCACTGTCCAGCGTGATGGTGAAAACTGCAGTGGGCTAGAAACGGTTGAGTTCGTGGTTGTTGTTGTTGATACACACATATATATGTATATATGTATATATATATATATATATATATATATATATATATATGTGTGTGTATATATATATATATATATATATATATATATTTATATATATTATTGTATTTCATTAAGTAATTTATCTGATGTCTCTTTAAGATATGCTTGTGCACTTCGTCTCTATTTTCCTTCTGATTAGCTCCAATTCTGCCAAAGACCTAAAATTATGCCGCAGATGGTCGACGGAAATCATCGTTTTGCGCTGGAGGCTAAATTTTGTGAGTTTCCACTATTCTAATTTCGCTCACAACTGTTGAAAAAGATGAGAGTTTTGCTCTCTCTCTCTCTCTCTCTCTCTCTCTCTCTCTCTCTCTCTCTCTCTCTCTCTCTCTCTCTCTCTCATAAATGTTTCCATTGACAAGATCTAATTACTTACTCTATAACATCTGTTGCATTAAGTGATCCTTATTTGAGCATTAACATTCCCCATTGAAATTCCACAAGATGATTATGACGATGTTGAATTTTTGGTAGTTATAATTTTGAAGTAGCATCATTTATGGAAATATTAAAAAAAAAAGTATTTACGCTCAAAACATAGATTTAAGTGTATATTTATAACAATACTTTCTAATTCCGTTATTAAGCACAAGAGAGTGTTGTGGTATATGATGTATGAAGTAAAACCACTCTCTAAAATATACTGGTCACGACATTAACCCCACTAACTTTCCCGATATATGCAAAGAACTTGATAAATAGAGCAACGCAAAAACACTATAAGCGAATGATGTAGATGAATGTTTGTCATTGTAAAAGGAAAAATACCAAACTCAAACATCTTAGGTGGCTCGATAACAGAATTCAACTAGAACGGGTACTCGGTAGAACGCATAACTTCGCCTATATCATATTGTATATCACAAGATCGGCAATTGAATTATGCACCTTTTAGCACTATTTTTATACAAATCCGATAAAAATTGGCAACGATATAGCAAAAAGACGTTTTTACCTTTTCGTGACTTTGGGCTTGAATTTTGACCTAATCACTCCCAAAATCCAATCAAATCGTCCTTGGATCATAGCTAATCATCCCACTAAATTTCATGAGACTCGGTCAAATATTTTTTTTTTTTTTTGTCATGCGAATCAGACATACAAAGAAATGAATACACGAAGCCTCTCAAAACACAATCTTCGCAACGAAATTGGCGAAAGTAAATATCAAGGACCAGTGACCAATCGACTGAACAAAGGTATGAACAAGATGGAATATCTTATTCCATCTTAGGTATGAACTAACAGATAAAGTTGAACGCTTGAATCTATAGCCGACAGTGCTGAACCTTGGAGGATTATTCCTGCAAGTGTTGACCGGCTTCGTGATATAAACAAAATAATCAAAACTAGCTTATGCTCATAACAAGATCAATGAAAAAATTAACTAAGTAGAACTTTCAAACGTTAGGTAATGTCTATCCGGATGGATCCCCTTTAGTTAAGAAAAAGGAAAATTAATAAACATAATGACGACATACAAACCTCTACGATGATTATTTAATCATCACACAGTTTTGGATTTCATATTAACTAATAGTTAAGAAGCGCAACATTAACAAGGTAGCCTCTGAAAGGAAGTTTGATAATATTCTTGCAAGACATCGATAACGATGCACAATAAAAAAAAAAAAGACTACATTAGGCTCCCTTAGAACGACGTAAGCACGTCACTAGTTAGTGATGATGTCATGTCAATTCCCTCAACGATTAGAAGACGGAAGAACTAAAGGCACATGGTATGTATAACAATATCATTAATACATCCATACTCATTAAAATATTTGCGACGAAACCGTAGATAAGTGTAGCAAACTAGACAGAAATACAAAACCGCAAATATTAATAATAGATGCAGAGATCGCATTCTGGGATGGTTTATTAAGGATCTACATTGATGAGAAAAATAATCTATCACAATAAGAACGTGTCCCCTGTAATTCGGGATAGCGGATGAATGGATTAATAACTAATCTACTGTAGATGTACATTGGCAAGTGACGGATTACATATTAGAAAACCAAGCGGAAAACGACTACCGGCTGAGAAGGTTCAACAGAGACAGATACATACTACGAGAAATAGAACTTTACACCATCCAAAATACAGTATAATTTCTCAAAAACAGTACAAGAGAAGGACATAATCAGTACATACAGCTAGCCATTTCCAAGATGAACCATCTAAAATCTTTAAGAAAGGAAAATGGATTCTGTTATCAAAGCCAGATAAATACTCCAAAACTCCACCTGAGAGGAAGCTAGTCACCTTTCCAAAAATATTTGAAATATTTTCGAGATAATAAATGGATGATTAGGTAGACCACTAAAGATCATGGACACCTGGATAAAGACCTATATGATCTCCGCCAAGGTCGTACGCAAAGTACACGACTAATTTTTGAAACTAGAAGAACTGAATAAGAGGCGGTACGAGTATATCATGTGAGTGGACATCTCAAAGGGCTTTGTTATGGTTTGGCACTAGAGACTCGTAGAAAGCATCACACTATAAACTTTTCAGCTTCCTCCAAAATGAAGAATTGTGATATCAAGAAGAATGATTACATCTGTGGAGGAAGTAATCCTATCCCCAGTGTAGTCTACAAATATGGTAACTTTTCTTTCATTCCATCATATCATTTCTACAAATATGCCAGATACCCTAAATGCACGGCATTTAGTATGAATTTTTTACGAACTTCTTATCCAAGCATTGGGATCTGCGAGAGAGAGAGAGAGAGAGAGAGAGAGAGAGAGAGAGAGAGAGAGAGAGAGAGAGAGAGAGAGAGAGAGAGAGAGAGAGAGAGCTACTGTTGTATTAATAAATATAAAAATGAGAACATATGACAAATAAAAATCCTAGTTTCTCATTAGTTTCTTATTAGTTCCTTGTCATTAGTTCCTTTGTAGGTGGTAGGTTGGCCAGGGCACCAGCCTCCCGTTGAGATACTACCACTAGAAAGTCATTGGATCCTTTGATTGGCCAGACAGTAATGCATTGGATCCCTCTCTCTGGTTACGGCTTATTTTTTCTTTGCCTACACATACACAGAATAGTCTGGCCTATTCTTTACATATTCTCGTCTTTTCTCATACTCCTGACAACAATGAGATACTAAACACTTCTTCACTCAAAGGGTTAATTACTGTACTGCAATTGTTCAGTGTACTTTCCCCTTGGTAAGGGTAGAAGAGACTCTTTAGCTATGATGAGCAGCTCTTCTAGGACACTCCAAAATTAAACCATTGGTCTCTAGTCTTGGGTAGTGCCATAGCCTCTGTACCTTGGTTTTCCACTGTCTTGGGTTAGAGTTCTCTTGCTTGAGGGTACACTCGGGCACACTTTTCTATCTTATTATTTTTTTCTTCCTCTTATTTTTTTTGAAATGGTGTGTTAGGCAGGCTTAATAGAAGGGCCATGGATGCCTGGTGGTTTATCAAGAGGTCGTCTTTTCCTTTTCTGATTCTTTTTCTTCTCAAAAACATCCTTACTGCCCTCCCTTCAGTTGAAGTGGCTATCCTGGAGGGTATTTAGCCTTGCATGGTGTATCGGCGCCTCCATGTTGACCAGTTTTTCTAACTTTTTACCGTAGTCTATGCGTTTCATCAATCACTTTATTTATAAATCAGTACATATTGTTTTTGTTATAATTCTTGTTGATTTAGTTTTTAAGTATGATGTGTCTCTTTTATTTCTATTGATTCTTATGCTGTCTGGAGACATTGAGCGAAATCCGGGACCAGTACGTCCTAGATTTCGTCAATGTCGTCTTCTGTATTGCAATATTCGTGGTCTTCGTGCAAATATCCAAAACATTACAATTGCGTCTAGACAGTATGATATTCTTTTGTGCTCAGAAACTTTGGTTTCTAATATGAGGCACTCCTCTGAGCTCCTTATAACTGGTTTTAAGAAGACAATAATGTTGAAACGTGATGCCATCCCTAGGGCCAGGGGAATAGCGGTATATATTAGGACTGAGTACCCTGCTTCTCATATAAGTCCTGCTATCAATGTGGATGTCATGAGATTCAGGTCATAAAAGTTTGTGGCAGGCATAACAACTTTTATTTGTGTTCGATCTACGAGAATCCAGACATGGATGATTCTATCTTCGATTGTCTTCTTACCATTATGGCTAAGATACAAGAAGATGATAGAAGGGCTTCTTTTGTCTTTGTTGGTGATTTTAATGCTCACCATAGGGAGTGCTTAAGTTCTATCTACCGATCGCCATGGCTTAAGAGCTTTAGACTTAGCCTCTGAATCAGGCTGTGAGCAAATCATAAATGAAGCTACTCGCAGGTCTGGTAATTGCTTGGACCTTGTATACACTGACTCCCCTGGCGTTAAACTAGTAAGGTTGGTTCTCCAGTTGGGGCATCTGATCATGCCTTGATTTCATTAGTAGTGAAGACTGAGCAGCCTGTCCCTGATGTATCATACTCTTGTAAAATTTATATGAAATCCCAAGCAGACTGGAATGGGATTTTGCATGATCTTTTGTGCTTGAATTGGTCACAATTATATAGTAGTGTAGATCCTGTTGTCCCTTTGAATGTGAATCTAGTCAACATAATTGATAGGCGTATCCCTTCTTGTGTGCTAAGATACCGAATGAAGGGCAAACCGTGGTTCAATGACGATTGTAGACTTTCTTATTTGGAAAAGCAGGAGGCCTATCATCTTTGGAAGGCTAACAGATCAGATTTGACCTGGAATAGCTATACTCAGCTTCGAGCTTTTGCTCAGAGAGTTTATGCCTCATCTGAAAAGGAATACAATTTAACCATAAAAGAAACTCTTTCTGGTACAACTTAGGAACATAAATGGTGGTCTACCCTTAAATCTGCACTCTTTGGTGTAGATGCAACAGTTCCTCCTTTACTTAAACCAGATGGTTCAGTCACTCACTGTCCAAAGGAAAAGGCAACCCTTTTGGCTGATGTTTTTGACAGTAAACAGAGCAATGAAAAACTTGAACTTCCTCATTCCTGTTATCCCGAGGCTAAACTAACTAGTTTAGCTTTTCGATCTCGTGAAATTAAAGCTCTATTGACGGACCTTGATGCTTATGGAGATGTAAACCCAAATGGTTTTTTTCCTTTGTTTTTTATAAAGACAGCAGATTTCTTAGCTCCAAAGTTATCTGTTATTTTACGCAAGTTAGCAAGAAGAGGAGCTTTTAGCACTTGTTGGAGAATTGGTAATGTTACTCTTCTATGTAAATGTGTTTGTGGTAGCTCAAGTCCCACTGATTGCCACCCAATTTCCACAACTCCCATATTATCTAAAATTTTTGGACATCCTTTGGCAAAACGTCATAATAGGTTTGCTGAAGGTAATCATCTATTCCCTAGTTTGCAATTTGGTTTTTGTAAAGGCCTTGGAGCATGTGATGTCCTTCTTACAATCTCCAATGCTGTACAGAAATCCCTTGATTGTGATCAGGAAGTTCGTATGATTGGCCTTGATTTTAGTGCTGCCTTTGACCGTGTTAATCATGAGACCCTTGTTTTCCAACTCAAACTGTTGGGAGTGGGTGGGTCGTTTCTTAGCATTATTATTGATTTTTTAAGTAATAGATCTCAAAGAGTTGTTGTTGATGGGCACCATAGTGAGTATAGGAATGTGATATTCGGTGTTACACAGTGTAGTGTTCTTGGCCCATTACTTTCCATACTATATACACATGACATGTGGTTTGGCCTAGACAACAAGCTTGTTGCATATGCAGATGATGCTACTCTCTTTGCATCAATTCCGTCCTCTGAATGTAGGTCTAGAGTTGGTGAATCCCTTAATAGAGATTTAGCTAAAATTAGTGCATGGTGCAAATTATGGGGTATGAAGTTAAATCCTAACAAAACTCAAAGTATGATTGTAAGTAGGTCAAGGACGGTGGCTCCTCAACATCCGGATCTCAGTATTGATAATGTTTCTTTTAATTTGTATGACTTTTAAAATTTTAGGTCTGATTCTCGACAGCAAATTTACTTTTGAGAAACACATTAGGTCTGTGTCTTCTTCAATTGCACAAAAAATTGGTTTATTGAGAAAGTCTTACAAGATTTTCGGTGATCAATCTATTCTGAAGAAGTGTTTTAATTCTTTCATTCTACCTTGTTTTGTGTATTGTTCTCCTGTCTGGTGTTCAGCTGCTGATTCTCATCTTAATTTGTTGGACAGAAACTTACGGTCTATTAAATTTCTTATTCCTGATCTAGATATTAATCTTTGGCACCGTCGTTAATTTAGTTCATTATGCATGTTGCATAAGATTTTTCATAACTCTGACCATCCTTTACATTCAGATCTCCCTGGACAATTCTATCCTGTTCGTAATACCAGGCAGGCAGTTAAATCTAATAGCCAGGCCTTCTCCATCATGAGGCTCAATACTACACAGTAATCTAGAAGTTTTATTCCAGCCGTTACCAAGTTGTGGAATGATTTTCCTAATCGGGTAGTTGAATCAGTAGAACTTAAAAAAGTTCAAAGTTGGAGCAAATGTTGACTAGGATGACATGAGTCTTTTTATAGTTTATATATGACATATCTGTTTTTGACGTTGTTAATAGTTTATATATGACATATCTATTTTGACGTTGTTACTGTTTTTAGAAGGATTTATAGTTTTCTCATCATTTATTTATTTCCTTATTTCCTTTCCTCACTGGGCTATTTTTCCCTATTGGAGCCCTTGGGCTTATAGCATCTTACTTTTCCAACTAGGGTTGTAGCTTGGCTAGTAAAAAAAAAGATAATAATAATAATAATAATAATAATAATAATAATAACTAAGGAGAAGTAGAAGGTAAAGAAGTAAGAATTCGGGACCAAGCATTCAAAGAACACCATCTTATGGCTATTAAGTTTAATCAAATAAGGTTAAGAGAAATATCTGAAAATCGGACTACTCTTCAGGGTTCAAGTTTTAAAACGTAAGATCAAGCTCTTACATTAGTTCCGCAATTAGTCGTGTATCATGGCCAGGAAAAAAAAAGACAAACTAAATGGCAAATTACCATTTCAGAACGTGACTATCTATATATTATATTATATGGTAAAACTTGAATTACAATTTATGACTCCAAAACGGAAGTATTAAAAGAGACTTTCAAATCCCTGAAAATGTACAATGAATTTTATTCTGACTTGGCAAGGGCTGTTCCCTCTGCAACTCAGAGGAGTCGTTACTGGCCATTATTAACTACTGCGCTACTAAAGCGATAGCTTATCTAAGATCAAAATTAAGATGAAATTCACCCATATTAACGCAATAGTCTTTGGATAACGCTAAGAAATTCTTCTATCCTCTAGATTCTAGAACTATTCCACTGACTAATGACAGCAGGCACTCTTTAAATGAATAAAAATCAGTATATATAAACTATATATTGGGTAGCTTTCAATATGTAATACAAATGATAGAACATAATTTTCAAATGCAGAGACATACGAACATCTGCAATGCATCCCATTAGCAAGAGAACTTGGTTCCAATAAATGCATCGAAGGATTAAATCAAACCTCATCATTCAAACTAGTTTTACATGGTTTAACAACTCTATTTTAACCCCCTATTAGGCTGATACTTAGCTGGAATTAGACTGTAGTTATGTCAGCAAGGGCCATTACTCAACGTATGTTGTGTGAATGGAAATAACAAGCTTGTTGTAGCTGCTTTGTCATGAGTCTGCCAAGACGACAACGTTACTCCTACAATTTCTACCCTCAACCGTTTCTCTTGTAACCCCTTGTCACTTTCCAGTCAAGCTGAACTGATGGATACAAGACGCCTACATACGGAATCATTCATCCTGTTATTAAATCTCTGTCCCGTTGCCTTTTATTTTTCACATGTTCTGTTTATATACCCTTGAGAGAGAGAGAGAGAGAGAGAGAGAGAGAGAGAGAGAGAGAGAGAGAGAGAGACTTTAGTGTTTCAATGTAAGAATTAAATAATGGATAAAGATACTCAAACTAATATGGCAATATTTTCCAAAAGTATAAAATTCTGACTCGAATAAAAAAATAAAAAATAAGATTCCGAGTACTACACGAAGGTAAAGTTGGCTTCATTAATTCCGGTACACTGACGTCTTCATATCTTCCCATGAAGTGTACCAGAATTAATGAAGCCAACTGTACATTTGGACACACAAATTCCCGGTGCGCCGATTAACCAAACAGATAGAGTAGGGGAGAGATGGTAGAGGCAGTGGGCTGGGGCCGGGCTATACTCAGTGTATTAAGGGCCTGACATCGTGCACTTCCTCAGAGCGAGGTGTGCCATGAATTCTTGTGTCCAACTGTATCTCGAAAGTAAGTTATATACATTTCATCACAAATGATAATTCTTGCGGCCATTCGATGTTCATCAATTTAAGAACATAGGCATAGGAAGTCAATGAAACTTAAAGCTTAAAACTTCTTTGCTAATCTTTCTTTGATAAATATTCATACAGTGATTTATATTTGTCCTTTGTAATTAAGCTCTTCAAATTAAGTTTCTTGCTTTCGTAGTATAGGGAAAGAAAAATGTATAATACCCATCGAAACGTATCACGACCACATTAATGTAGAGATTGTAGACGAAGGAAAATGTATAAAATTTTCAAGATTTATTTAAAAGGAGTTTCACGTTTAACTGGTTGGAAAGGGGGGGGGGGGGGGGTTGTGTTCTTAGCTCTCGCTCTCTTCAGTTTCCGCGCATTTCCTTGGCGTCCTAGTTTTCACTGATGAGACTTCCGCGTTGGTTCTATGGCCGCCAATGTGCTCATGGTAAGAAACCACAGCTACCGGGAGTTGGGAGAATACGTTAATGTTTGTTGCAGATACAGCCCCATGCAAACCTGAACCGTTTAGTTACGAATGCTCGAGTAATGGAAATATTTATCTATGCTTGCTTACATTTATCTATCACAAAAAGTAGTAATTCCAGGTTTAAGGTTTTTTTTTTTTATCTTTTTTTATTTTTTTTTTTTTTACAGAACTCGAAATACAGAAATGACTAAGGGAAATTTTTCTAAAATTTTATTAATGTGTCTATATTATCTTCTTCAGATAATATCTTTAGCCTCCAAAAAACTGGCAATATAGTACTTTATCCATATTCATCAGTACATGAATAGTGAGTCTAAACTTTGGTAGCATCTGGTCATGCATAACAAAATCCTAAATTGTTTTTTCTTTCCTTTGCCTTGTAAGAGAAGGCATATTTTCTCATTCAACAACAAAAAAGCTAAAAAAAAATGTAGTTACCTTTTGGTAAATTTCCCTCCTTGTTCCGCTTTTCAAGAGTCATTGTATGAAATAAATTGCTTTAATGGGGACTGCTTATCTCTTTATTCTTCGTGTTTGAAAAAAATTGCAAAAAATCCCTTATTCTCTTGATAGTCATATTATGAATTTTAGATATTACGACATAAATTGAATCCCTAGTTATTTTAGACAAGGTCTATGGTTATATCTAAAGGCCTTGATTTTAGATTTACTTTTGTCGTTTGTGGGCACAGACTCCTTCTTTTTAGAAAGGTCATCTAAAAATTTTGATTACCAGTGGAACTGGAACCTTTCGCAAGATAATTAACAAAGGTTTGTGCTGTCATTTTATCATATAACCTCGTATCTCTTCTCTTGGGATGATACTATAAAACTGAATTCCCAATTCAACTCCATTTGACACATGCGAAGAGGCTTTGATGGATTACAAAATCTTTCTCGACATGTACTGTATAGAATAACACGGTTCATTAGTGCATTTTTGCAATGAATAGAAACACATTTACTGAATGTAGATAGATAGCGGAGAGGAATGTAATACCTTTTCAGTAATGAGATATTTTAACAAACTCCGAAGCTAAAAGCAAAGCATACGATTGACATACCTTTTATTTGAAATATTTATGCGAACCAGCGTGCTCTAACGGAATAATTACGCTGTCTTGTCTATTTTAAGATATATATTGATCCAACAGTAAAATCCTGTTGATAATTCAAGATGAGAGCAAAAAAAGACGAAAGTCATAATTTTTCGAACACTTGATTTTTATTTGTTAGAGGGACATATTTACGTCATGTCATTGAAATGTACAAAACGGGTGACATTAGAGAAGTGGAGTAGTGTAGCAAATATAGAAAAAATACAGAAAACAATAACCTAACTCCTCTAACTATAAATAAATACTCTCATTTTTAGAGACTGGATTTCAGACGTCACATTGGAGGGGTAGGGGTCTTCATAATAGTTAAGTCATTCAGCCTGGGACTAAATTTTGATAGTACTGGTGATTACAATATACACAGAACAGTCTGTTACTACAGAACAAAAATTCTCTGCAGGTGATAACATTTATAACCCCATAATGTTATAATACGAGTTGCGTTACGGTACTTTACAACTTCCAAACAACTCGCTTCACACACATACACATCTATATATATATATATATATATATATATATATATAAATATATATATATATGTATATATATATATATATGTATATATATATATATATATATATATATATATATATATATATATATATATATATATGACCATCTGTGTATAGATGAAGGTAAAAGGAATCGTTGAGACCAGCTGTCGAGATAAAATTGTATCTTGTCTAAAGTGACGGATGGTTGTAATGACCAGACTTAATTTGGGGTGTGGTGGCTCAACGGTCATTGCTTGATAGTTTGTTTGCTGTGATTGTTTATTCACTGTGATTGTTTGTTTGCTGGTGTCTCCCCGAACTGTAGTAACATTCTTAATAGCCCCAAGGAACATTTAATGTACGTGGCAGTAATTTTTATAAGATGTGTTATTAAAACCTGCTAATTTCTTTGTGCAATATTGATTGTCATAAGTGTTATCATCTTGAAGTTCTATAAATATTTTTGGTGCCTTGCAATGATTACCCTCTCTGTCCAGAAATGTATTTTCCCTAATGACTTTGTTGGCAGCCTTAATGATGCGTTAGAATTTTTTGTTGTTTCGGCTTTAGGTTAAACAAATTTTTTGTAACAGCAGGTTAAACGAGTTTCACTCGGTAGTGTCTTCATTTATCTCGAGCATGCATTGCTGGCATAACTGAAAGGTCTCTTAACTGTTAATTCATACTGCAAATGCGAGGTTTTCCCCCAGTTGCCGAACCTTTTGACGAAATTCATAAATCTAATCCAGTTCAAAGTTCATCCATCCTTGAGTCCAAAAAGTGTGTATTTTTTCTGTCAAACCTCCTAGCATTCATTATGCTCTGTTCAGAAATGCCATATCAATATCAGCACAGATAAATTTGGATCGAAGCCTAGATCACACTCGTTCATTCCTTTCCCTATCTGATTTTCTTACATTCATTGCAGTTTTCAGATTTAGAAAGTTGCTTCAAGTCAGGATTAATGTCACAGATTTTAAAAGATATGGAACACATTGGTTACATTTCGGATATCATCTTCAAACTTGGTTTTCTCCTTCAGCATGAATTCAGTCATCTTTATCTTATCCCAATGTCTTTTCCCCGAGTTTTGGGGGTTTCAAGATCTCAACACATCCTCAAATTGTGCCCTTGCTGACGGGCCAGTTTCCCATTTCATTCCTACAATATTAGTGACTGGAAATAAAGTAAAGATTGAGGATATGAATAAGTTTGATGATGAAGAGACGAAGCATAACAAAAGCTTAAAAGAACAGTGTTGTTAAGTGTTTGAGATAACTAGTAGATAAACACCTGGATGAAGCCTTGGGTTGGTAAGCTAATGATCTTCCCGTATCTAGACTCTGAAGGTACAAGGAATAGAAGGGGCGGGATAAGAAAAATAAGGATTTTCTTACAATAAGGAGGTTTAGCCATTTAGAATAAGAAAGTTTTTAGGAGTTAGGAATAATAGAAAAACGGAGCAAGTTCTAGTGTTTACTTTTTGAGGACAATGTGGTTTCGATTTACTCAACTTATAATCCCTTCCTTACTGCTATGTTATACCATTAGTGCTGTTTTCATTGTTTTCCTTACGTACATAAACTTCAGTATTGCACACTCATTCATTTGTAACTCCTTTCTTCGTTCATTATCTAATTTACGTGTCGCGTGTCATTTCTCGATAATAGATTAAAGCTGCGTTTTGGTTACTATGTTTCAACTAGTATACCCGAGCCGTCAAAAATTACGTCTAAATATTTAGACAGATATGGACGCATACAGATTCCACCTTTCACACTCCCTCCTCTTAAATCCATATACAGCCCTCTCACTAGGGTATGACTACTCTCTCTCCCCATGAGCGTGTTGGGAGACACACACACACATATATATATATATATATATATATATATATATATATATATATATATATATATATATACACATATATATGTATATATACACATATTATATGTATATATATACATATATATATATATATATATATATATATATATATATATATATATATATATATATATAGCGCCAGACACTTACTCTTTATTATATAGGGGAAATATTGAGGAGTAGACAGGACAGGAATAATTGTATTTTTATCATTATAAGCAGAAAACGATGAGGCGAAAAATCTAACGATCATATCCTGCCCAGTTCTGATCGAAGACGGCAAAAGGCTGGTTAGACGGGGAACAGATTGCATCAAAACTTGCAAATAGAGAGAAATGAAAAGCAGCCTTTATACTGACTGAGATACATTCCAAACTCTTAATTACGTGGATATTTAATTTGAAGTAGCTGTTTATTATCTACTCACTTTATACAGCTACGTTTGATATGGACAATAAGGTTCTACTAATCTAATCCCTGGAAATCGTCACCAGGCTTTGTAATTTTTTCCGAAAAGAAAATTTATTTTTATATAATAAGATGATGAAGAGGAGTAATAGGAACGATGCTAATTTTAAATGAGAGAGAGAGAGAGAGAGAGAGAGAGAGAGAGAGAGAGAGAGAGAGAGAGAGAGAGAGAGACCTTCAAGCATCAGTAAACAAAACATGGATGATATTATCGTATGCCGATTATTATCATTCTTTATTATTATTATTATTATTATTATTATTATTATTATTATTATTATTATTATTATTATTATTATTATTATTATTATTATTATTATTATTATTTGTTAAATATTGTTATTGTTATTAGCAGAGCTACATTCCTTGTTGGGAAAGCAGGTTTCTACAAGTTCAAGGGTTCCAACAGGGAAAGCTGTCGAGTGGGAATATGAAATAGAAAAGTAACGAATAAATTATAAATGAGAAATGATAAAAATATAGAATATACGATATAATTAACAACGTTAAAACAGATCAGTCATATATAGATTATGAAATGAGACTTATGTCAACCTATTCAACAGAAAAGCACTTGCAACGAGTTTGTGCTTCTGATGTTTCACCGATTCAACCGGAAAATTAAGAATCCTAGATCATTCCACAATCTTGTCACTATTGGAATAAAACTTCTAGAATACTGTGTGGTAGTCAGCCTTGTGATGGAGAAGGCTAGACTGTTAGAGTTAACTGCATACGTAAAGGATGGTGAGAATTATATATAAAAAATCTTATTGTTCAGAATTATGAAAAGAAAATCTTATGTAATATGTACAAAGAACTAACTGACCGACGATGGCACAGAATAGTATCCAGATCAGGAATAAGAAATCTAATAGACCGTAAGCTTTTGTCCAACAAATTAAGATGAGAGTCGGCAGCTGAAGACCAGGCAGGAGAACAATACTCAGTCTGGTAGAATGAAAGAATTAAAGCATTTCCTCTGGATAAAATATCACCACAAGTCTTGGAAAGACTTTCAATGTGCATACTTTTTGTGTGCAATTAAAGAAGAAACAGACCGGACGTGTGTCTCCTAAGTAAATTTACAACCAAGAATCACACCTAGAATAATAAAATGCGGCTCTTGCATAGTGTAACCACGCTTAGCTACTGAACAGATGCCAGAGGAACCAGCAACCGGTCTTGATTTATTATAGTTTTTGTATATAATGAGTGTTAGTAATGAAGCTCAGTATGCCACTGATGTTGATAGCTGCCACAGCTGTGAGCTGTAACAGAACAGAGGCGAGAAATTAAATTTCCAAATTAAGGGTAAAATGACTTCTGAGGGAACGGTCGAAGTATTAATTTCTGATGAAGTTTCATAAGATTTCCTAATGAGGATTCATATGAATTCATCACATTGAAGTATCAGAAAAATATTTCCTAAAGGGAATTTGTTAGTTTTGAAAAATGTCCGTAAAGGATTTTCACCGGAAGCAAATGTTATTATTATTATTATTATTATTATTATTATTATTATTATTATTATTATTATTATTATTATTATTATTATTATTAGCTAAGCTACAACCCTAATTGGAAAAGCAAGATGCTATAAGGCCAAGAGCTCCAACTGTGCTTAGCTCTCGGATGCTTTCCCTTGAAACATCCGTAATTCAAGTTGCTGCCTGTGTGTGCGTGAGTCACTCAGTCACATATAATATGCAAAGAAGTTTTGTGGTTTTTATAATAACCTTTTTTATAACGTGGTCATTTGTTGTTGCTAATCTCTTGTCTTTGGCGTTCTGTCTCCATTAGCTTCCTATGTATCTAATATACCGTCTAAGCTATCGCAAATTTTGGTGTTCTTCAGGTCGTATTTGAATTTGGAAGGTTCGTTTTCATTCCCTTGCCTCTGATGACCTACTTTGTATTTCCCTGCATTGTAAACCTTTTCTTTTTATTGTAAGTAATTTTCACAAGATTATCGGTTTTTAGGAAATCCAATCCAATTATCCTTGTGATGACTTCACGAAGTATTTGTAGCGTCACACGATTTACAATCAATTACACAGTATATCTGACAAAATTCCAAAGGTAACCGTAACTTGCTAGACTTTATCAGTAATCATAGCTTACTATGTATTCCATACTTTTTGGAACTTGAAATGATAAAGCTACTGATAAGTGTCTGTATATACTGAGAAGGCCGTAGTTTGTTAAGGACTCCCTTTTTTATGTTAAGGGGAAAGTATCATTAACGTTAAAATCTTCTAGCAGAAGACTTGCATAATATTAGATTTCAAAGATGAAATACAGACAAAATCATGTTCCTTCATTAACTGTTAATAGAATGGGCAAATTAAATGATTTTTCCTTCTCTACACGTGAACACACTATTATCTCAATTCAGGCACCCAGGATAAAAAACGTGATTCTTTGTAAATGAGGAAATACCGTTTCATCACAGTGCTCAGAGTAGTTGTTGAAGATTGCCTGGACCTTCTGGCCTAGCACGGGATCTTCCAATTCTGCAGCCCGTAGCGGGTGCTATGAGGATAATAAGTATAGCGGAAAATTAGTTCAAAATAACTCTCATTTACTTTGTGAATTCATCTGTACGGTGATTATTTCCATTAACTACCAAGTTAGTTGGTTACCTCCTGCTTATTATTTCGATTAAGAATACCGTTTTTTTTATTCAGGTACTAAAGTTTGTTTTCTCCCTTACATTTTGTTTAGTTATGGGCTAGATAAGATATTCAAATACCGCCCGGTTGTCTGAAACTATAACAAAAGCACTTAAAAGACCAACGCTTATGCAACACATTGAGCCACTTGGCGGAAGAGTTATTCAGAATTCTTTATCTTGGATAGTAGGAAATAGAGCCAGATGTCACTTTAGTGAAAAAGAGACAAACCACTTCAAATAGAAAAGCTGAATGACGATAATCAGACTCATCACTTGAAGTCTTAATTTTATTGACCTCCCATGGCAAATCGTTACGAGTTTTTGAGTATTGTATTTCGGGACAGTTCTTCAGAGTTAGCAATATTTATCAAAGTGTCTTTCTCACCATAAAGGTCAATTTGGAAGAGCTGTTAACCCCCAGCTCCCTCGAGACAAGGAACCTTCGAGGCTTCTGTAATAGAAAACTATTTCACGTTATCATCACGGCGTTTGTAACGACGTCAGGTACGAAAGAAGCGGCATGACCGGCATTTAAAAAACTTGCGTCACGAAACCTGCTAAGTCGCTCTGCTCTAGTTGGTGACATATGTCTCCTTTCTTGAAATAATTCTCGACTCGACATGCGCTGGTCCGTCTTTCCTGAATATTATCTTTAATAATCTCAAGGATTAGCTCTAATCTAAAGAGTTTTTTTTTATCGTATCGTGTGTGTCTTGATCGTTTATGCAAAGGAACAACCGTAATGATAATGACAATGAAGAACGTAGAGGAGACATTCAACAGGTGGTCGGTGCAGCGAAACGGCAGGCCAATAGACAATGTTTACAGATGTCCAGACGAAACAAAAACGAGAACTGTTTTATATTACAGTTTTCAGATTAAAAACCAAGGAAACGACCTTTGTGTAGCAGACAACATCACAATATGGACCGCTTATGTTAATAAATATAATAAACAGGTGGGAGGTAAATAAACTTTTTATAATCAGAAAGAATCATAAGTAGCATGTGAACATTTATAAACATTTATAAACATAATTTTATGATGTTTAAATCTCGTAACTTCATCAAACTAGAATGTTGAGGATTTCTAAGCGAATAATTACATAGACCTAAAGGATTTGCTATTTGCCAAAGCACGCATTCCCTAAAAGTTGTATCAGAAATATGTCAAAACATCTGTATTTAAACGTTTATTTTTAATTTGGTAGCAGTTCGGAAAGTAATAAAGCGTTTCAACGCTAAAACACGTACAAAGAGGTTGGGATGATAATTCAGAGAGAGAGAGAGAGAGAGAGAGAGAGAGAGAGAGAGAGAGAGAGAGAGAGAGAGAGAGAGAGAGAGAGAGAGAGAATTCTATGATTAACCTCAAATTGTAATAATCGTTTCTTATGTTAATGTTTCATCTCTTTCTTTTCCTGCTATAGCAATATCATGAAACTGGACGCCTGTGCCTTGATATTGGCACAGTTGATTGACCAAGTGTAACTTTACGCAGTCTGTCGCCGTAACAACAAAGTCGCATTGAAAATATAGCTTAATTTCTCAGTTTAATTGTTACTGATGTGTAAACAGTCAACACAATAAAGTGATAACCGTATGTAAAAATCTCTACAATTTATTATTGCACATGATAGATATTATTCTCCGTTACTTGTAGCTGGTTTCTGTGTTTGTAATGACATATTACAGCAAGAAGCAAAAGTGGATTCCTGTCTATCTATCTGTCTATCTATCTATCTGTAATATTTGCCTTACGAAAGAG
The DNA here is from genome assembly GCF_036898095.1 of Palaemon carinicauda. Classification (NCBI taxonomy): domain Eukaryota; kingdom Metazoa; phylum Arthropoda; class Malacostraca; order Decapoda; family Palaemonidae; genus Palaemon; species Palaemon carinicauda. The sequence goes on along the minus strand of NC_090726.1, from coordinate 134,029,891 downwards.
TCAAGGATCGATTCCCAGGGTCATTTTGTTGATACACTTTATGCTTCTGCCTACCTGAGAAGTAAATTTGATACTCGGGAGTTAGTCCTCTGTGGCGGGTAACATTCAGGAATGGGAATAGTATGGGGCTATCAACCTCGTTCAAAAAGATTTTGTCATAAACTGAGAGAGTATACAGTGTACATTTATGTATATATATATATATATATATATATATATATATATATATATATATATATATATATATATATATATATATATATGGAATAAGGCCTGTTGAAACAAAATCTTTCAATGATACGTCTGTAAGTCAAGGTTTTGCTATATTACGATTTTGAACGGAATTGTAGAATTATTGTCGAAAAACATTATTGGAATAGTATAAAACCTTACTCCTTTCATATGGTAATAGCTTTAATTAACTATTGGATTTCTATTTTTCACAACAGTCTAAGAATTTCATTGCAATGTAATGGGTACAAATACAGTCACTTAATGTCCAAAGACTTGTTACTAAGCCCCGATAAGTTGTCCACGTAATGTTCACTTTCACACAAGTCATTAATTTCCTTTTCCGCTTTGTGGTCTCGACTCATTTGTATGTAACCATAGTTATGGCTGTCGACGGGTAACTAAAACGAACAGTTGGACAACGTCTACATCCTTAATCCCTTTTGGTAGTTTCACCCCATACTTAGATCTTGATTTCACCTTCTCTTGTGGCAAAGAGTAGTCATCTGCCGAGGCTACTCTCGCATGTGCTAATAACAGGATTACCTAGACAGAACATCTCGCGAAAGCAGAGTTTTCTATTTTGATTAATTTTCTCTCATGTAAGCCTGGCGAATACATTTTTGTCTTATTGTTGAAACCATATTAATAATTTTCTATTTTTTCTCAAATTGGTTTCTTGTATTCGAAATCATTTTTTTTTAGTTTAATAATACTCAAATACTATTTAAATAGAGTTAAATTTGTTTTAGTTATTTACGAACCATTTTGTATTTCACCGAAACCCAAATTTACGATATTGCTTTATATCATGATTTTTTTTTTCTTCAAGGACTACAATGTCACTTCTGGACAAATTATGTCCTTGGAGGGATTAGATATCAAATTAGGTTGTGCCTCACTGTATCGAATAAAAGATGAGCACTATTAAAACTAAACTTTAGGAATATATATATGAATCTAGACTTTTAGTAGAATTGAACACGGAAAAAAGGTGATATAGTTTTTGATGTAATTGGTCCAGTATAAATAAAGCTTTGTAATTACGAGGAATTGCATCTCCCCCTTCTTAGTTTTTTGGACACAATAAGATTATCACCAATTTAGTTGCATTGCAAGAGGGATTTTTACATGGGTGGTGTTATACAACTTCTTTTATGTAAACTTCGGAGTCACTCTCGTCAAGCACAAATTACGCGCACAAACACACACACACATATATATATATATATATATATATATATATATATATATATATATATATATATATATATATATATATATATATATATATATTTCACAGGCAAAGAGACCGGCTTTTCATTTTCTTTCCTACTGATATTCTTTCGCTAACTTCTTTTATCTTTTTTCTACGCATTGCTGTACAACATGTCTTAAAATGAACATTTGGTCAGTAAAACTTCTAACTTTTCGAAATCCTGCTTGTTCATCTCTCAGCATTTCATCAATCTTTCTCAATATATTTTCATAATAACTGACGTAAGTGTTATGCCTCTGTAATTATTGCAATCAGTTAGGTCTCTCTCTCTCTCTCTCTCTCTCTCTCTCTCTCTCTCTCTCTCTCTCTCTCTCTCTCTCATTTTTTTTGTCGGTTTCACCAGCACTCCTGACTCATATTCATCAGGTTTTGATTCTTCATGCCACAGTCTACAAAATAATCTTGTAAGTATTCTGGGGGTCACTTCATTTTCAGCCAATATCATCACAGCGGTTATTTCATCGTTTCCCGGGGTTTTCCATCTTTGAGTTTTTTAATGATGATACCTTCGACTTCAAACACGCTGTATTCATTCATGGGCACATCAAGGTCTTCATCAGCTTCAGTTATATCAATCAAATTATTCCCTTCATATCTCCTATTCGTAACCTCACTAAAGTTTCCATCTAACGTTGTCTTTATTTTCTGTTATTACAGATCCGTCTCTCTTTTTGATTGGTATATGCTTCTTCTTCTTTGCCCCAGTCGAAATTTCATTAATAATTTTATGATCGATTCTTACACAATAGCCACTCCCTGAATTCATAGCTTTGCCAGCCTCATCTGCTTTCTTGTCTAAATATTCTCTCCAGTCATTTCTGGCTTTTCTTTTGACCTCACTATCAATGCTGGAATACTTATCATGCTCTACCTTGTAATTTTCATTACTTCATCGAAAACTTTCAACAATCAATTTCTGTCTTTGTCTCCTTTTTATAGTATCCCAAGTACCATCTGATATCCATGACTTTCTCCTTGTAATTGCATGTCCCAAAACTTCACTGCCAACTGACTGACATATGTTCTTATTATTACATCGTTCTTAATTAATTGTCTTCTCTTCGTCTCTTAAAGTCTCTAAGACGGCAAATCGATTCCTAAATTAAATTGCAAATGTTTTACTGTGCTGCTCTTCTATCTACTTCTATCTGCCTTTCTGCTGGATGCTTTCAGTTTTAATTTCGGTGTGGCAACGAGGAGTTGGTGATCAATACTAATATCTGCATCTCTGTGGCTTCTTTAGATTTCTTAATCCTCATTCTCTCTTTATTAATGGCAATGTGATCTATTTGATTTTTGTAACTGCCATATGGTGAAGTCCATGTATTTTTGTGGATGTACTTGTACTGGAAAAGAGCATTTATATATATATATATGTATATATATATATATATATATATATATATATATATATACTGTATATATATATATATATATATATATATATATATATATATATATATATATATATATATATATAATGTATATGTATATACACATATATATATATGTATGTATATACATATATATATATATATATATATATATATATATATATATATATATATATATATATATATATATGTGTGTGTGTGTGTGTGTGAATAAATGGAAGGAATGTATTGTGGTTATTGTTGGATGACAATCAAACCATGTATTTTCTCCCTGCCCCTGATTTCTGATCTCCATAAGGTCTTTTCATTAAAAACGGTCCATTGCGTCATTCGTGGTTAAACACCAGTAGTTTCTTCTATGTTTAAAGCTTTCGTCAGGTCATCGCTAAATAAAGGTATTGGGTCACACGTCTCAATGAATTTTGAATAAAAAAATTAGACGCGAATCACTGACACTCCTTAATCACAGAAATCTCTCATCTGTGCCAGAAGAAATCGAACCGCAAAGACGAGCCTTTGAAGTTCGAGAAGTCTGAAGTCAGGTGCCATCGCAAACCGCAAATCTCTACAGCAGCTGCAAGACCTTCAGCATTGCTCTTCGACTTTCGTTTTCTGTAAAGCTTTCTCTTGCTTCCTGACCCCCTTCTTTATTCAGTGGTCAGTCTCTATTGCTATTTTAGGGGAGTTTACTCAAAGTGTTGCTAAGTAATACGTACACTAGTGAACGTTACGGATTCCCAGGCATATTTCAATGCTGTTATTCACTCAAACAAATTCTCCAAATATTTTTTTTACATGCCTTGCAACACAGTATCCTACTAGAAGAAAATATTATTTTCCATGTGTTTTAAAAAACTATTCTTGGACAAACATTTAGACAAAACATTCCCTGCTATATCCTTCAATACAAAAACTTTTAATATAAGATATATATTTTTAATTATTCATTGCGAAATATGCCATGAGATAAATTTCAGTTCAGAATATTTTCTGACTGAATATCGAAAAGTACAGTAAATTCTATGTGGATACCTTTGTAACGAGTTGTTTCTTGCCATACTACAATGTGTCTCAAGACAAACCTTTCTTTCTGGTCCTGACTTACAGATTATCACGTTTCTACATGAACTGACCGAGCTCATACATTTTCATATGCAATTTCATATTTCATAAAAAATGATGTAATAAAACCCTAATGCTTCTTAATAACAAGACGTAGTAAATAGTTTCTTGGAATGCGTTTGGCGTGACCTGCGTGACCAGCAACTATTCTAAATTTATAACGGCACATAAACGTAGCAAAAAAGAGACGCGTGAAATAATTTTGAGCATTATATATGCCACATAACGTTCTTGGTTAATAAACATAGACAAGAACAAAGAAAGAAAGTAGGGGTTGGAAAGGCTCGTAATTAAAAGATGTTAAACCTAAGTTGTCGCCGAAGCGTGAGATCTATATTGTTAACACAACAGCTAAGACCGGAATGGATAATTAGATGAGGTAAAAAGCGAAGAGAAATGCACATAGAAGGCCTCATAAAAATAATGGGCTACCGATACTTTAGGAAGTTATTAAATTTAACGAGTTGCATAAATCTTTTATTCAATCCTACCCATGCTTTTTGTCCTGAGGTAGTAAATAAGTTTTTTCGTAGTCAACGATGGCGTTTATGTTTTGAGTAATGTTTTGCAGCTTAATCACAGTTAAGTTTTCTGTTATCAACTACGTCAGTGACATATTTGATATCTATAGCTTCTGAAAAATAGTATTTGGACAATTCTTCTTCACCCAAGAGGTTAACTACTGCACTGTAATAGTCCAGTGGCTACTTTCCTCTTGGTAAGGGTAGAAGAGACTCAGTAGCTATGGTAAGCAGCTCTTCTAGGAGAAGGACACTCCAAAATCAAACCGTTGTTCTCTAGTCTTGGGTAGTGCCATAGTCTCTGTACCATGGTCTTCCACTGTCTTGCGTTAGAGTTCTTTTGCTTGAGGGTACACTTGGGCACACTATTCTATCTCATTTCTCTTTCTCTTGTTTTGTTAAAGTTTTCATAGTTTATATAGAAAATATTCAAGTGTTACTGTTCTTAAAATATTTTATTTTTCCTTGTTTCCTTTCCTCACTGGGCTATTTTCCCTATTGGGGCCTCTGGGCTTATAGCATCTTGCTTTTCCAACTAGGATTGTAGCTTAGCAAGTAATAATAATAATAATAATAATAATAATAATAATAATAATGATGATAATAATAATAAGTACTTGAGGAGCACGTGTCTCTCGATCTGCATATTTCTTCTTCATGACATCTTGTTTCGAGACCTGAATTAGAACTATTATATTAGCAACGGTATATTTTAATTAATTGTAGCGTCCTTACTATTGTTAACAGTGTAATTATATCTGATGACATACTAAAGTCTCTCATGCTTCTAATTGAATGGAAAAGTTGAAGTTCATCGTTTGTACGTCAGTGAGCAGTATCAAGAGAGATGTATGTATTTTTATCTGTTTATAGATACAAGTTCTTTTGTAACAATAGGTAACTATCGGGAAGTGATTAGAATGTGGGAATGAAAATGAATAAAAACAATTTAACTTTGTATCGTCATTGATTGTATTAATAAACACCACAACAAAGTCACGAATTAAGTTGTTTAAACACCTATAATGTATTGAAGTATTGAGGTAAGGAGGGCAAAAGACAAAAAAAAAAAAAAAAAAAAAAAAATCATAGCTGTCGATGGGTAGAGATATCAATGCATAGAATAACTAACAAGTATAAAATATAAACTTGGCTTATCATAACAATGACATACTTTATGGGAAAAATATGAGATAATTATTACATGAATATATGAGCAATTAAAAGTACACGAGACAGCTTCAAATCATATACCACCAGTTTTTATTCCCTTCTTTAGTCCTCTTGATTTCCAGGCTAAGACATAGCAACACGTATCTATTATCTTCAGTATTTCCCTTTTCATTGTCATTCTTTGTCATACCCAATCTTTCGATAAACCCGTTTCTTCTGTCATGCAAACCGGGTGTTGGAACATGGAACCTTAGCAATTCTTGTGACAATTAAAAAGGAATCGTGGCCGAAGTGTTGTTAAATTCCCGATTAGAAAGTCAGAGAAAATATATCAAGTTTAGATAACGCATCTGATCAGAATACACAATTTATCTTGATTGTCTTCTGCGAGCAGATTCTCATCAACTTTAGTCACGACCACTTAAACTTGGTTTTATTTTCCCCGTCCTCCCCTTCCACCCCCCCCCCCCCCCTCTCTCTCTCTCTCTCTCTCTCTCTCTCTCTGATGTGATGT
>NC_090726.1:134008657-134011157 GCF_036898095.1 Palaemon carinicauda | reverse complement strand
AACAGCTTAGCTTTTTAAAACAGAGATTTTCCAGAATGTGTTAAATTTAAATAAAACCGTCAGAGCTTTTAAATTATTTGGAAGATTCTAAACACCAAAAAGAAAAAAGAAGAAAAAAAAAAAAAAAAAAAAAACGATAACTGATTGTTCCTAAACGCTTCTGTTACGATGGATAAGAAGTACTGTCGCCAATCGCGGTAAGATGAAGAAACGCCACCGGGAATCGTAATGTTCAAACTCCTTTATCGCTATATACGTTTGTACAATATCTTATTCGCATAAACCAGAAAGCAATCAATTAAAATCGAAATGTAATTCTAATATATATAATTTCAATCTTTTCCTTCAAAATGATAGGGGGTTGGTTATAATTTATATTTGGGATGCATGGTCAAGCAAGAGAATTCTATATTGCACTATTTTCTATTAAAACCAAACCTTTTACCTAAATATTTACTTATCAGATAATTTCACGGTTCGTTGAGATTGGCAAACGAAACTTTAATATCATTTAATGGAGATGACCTTACCAGCTTCGACTCCATCATTGAAAACAACGTTAAATGTTTGTTTACCCCAACATTACACATTGTGAGGGCTTCTTTGACTATATAAAGATTCTTAATCCATGGGTAGAACCAGAAAAATATTTTACTTTGTAACAATGGTTATTGAGGTAAGATTAAAACAGAGAAGTGCTGTCGGAATGAGAAACTAGTTATACGCCTTTACATTCCTGTTAGCAAGAAAGCAAGACGTTTTGGGGATGGTCATGTCTCAAAGCATTCTGCAAAAAAAAAGGTCATGCCTGGATGCATATTAGCTATTAGCACCATAATCGGGAGAATTATTTTACTTATTTATCTTCATGCCTCCTCAGCAGCTTTTCAGTTAATCTACATCCTAGTCGCATGTTAAAACCAAATGTTCCTAAAATAAGGTTTGGTGATGGCAGACTTGTGTCATGAATGGAGAAAAATAGATGTAAAAGGGTTTGCTTGAAGCTGTTTTTGGATTGGAAGGAGTGAATATAGGGAGCCATAGAATGATCGAGGTTGACACTGTCATGAATGTGAAAAAGCCAAAGGCGGTGTTATCCAAGTGCGAATGAAGTTGAGAAATGATTTGACACAAAGTTGGTTGACGTCCTGTTTGTTAGGCTTGCGTATGTATGAACTTTTTTTTTTTTAATGGGATCTTCTTGAAATAGATTGTTTTTTCTGAAGGCAAACCTACCTAATGGAGAGGAGCTTATCAGTAAAATATTGCACACGCATGCATATATACATTTATATATATATATATATATATATATATATATATATATATATATATATATATATATATATACATATATATATATATATATATATATATATATTTATATAATTATATATATATATATATATATATATATATATATAATGAATACATATGAATATATATATATATATATGTTTTTTCAAAAAGGCCCATAAAGGAAACACAGGAAATATGAATAAATCACACTATATTTCGGTCAATAAACATCGACCCTCTTCAGGATGTAAAGTACAAGTGAGGCTTACAGTGGAGAGTGACGGTTTATATATGAAAGCAAAAGGGTGTGTTCAATTGTTCTATAGTTGTTATAATTGCTGGAAGGATTAGCCAAATTTAATTACATCCAGGTGCGTGTTCTTATTGTTGAGCCGCTTGGAGGAAGTCTTGACCTCTGATGCATGTCTGGTGGCCGGTCTCCGTGGATTATCTTCTTAATGATAGGGTTGAGAAGAGTATTGTCCACTGTGTCAGCTTTCCATTGGCCCCCACATAGGTTCATTGTGTTTGATTGATTTATGATGGCTGATTCCAGGATTTTCCTTCTGTACGGACAGGTACTCTTAAAAAGCAAAGACGACTCACTCCAGTTAATCTGGTGCCCTAAATCCCTAAGGTGAATGAAAATCCCCGAGTTTTCATACCCATATCTAACAGATCTTTTGTGTTCGGATAATCTTTGAGATAGCGAACGGCCAGTTTGCCCAACGTACACTTTTTCACAATCCCTGCATGGTACTTTGTAAACGCCGGATTCTATCTCTCTTTTTTTTAACAACAATTAAACCTACAAACATGGTTTGGCAACGCTATGTTGATGACATTTTCACATATTGGGATGATAGCTGGGGAGATTTCAATATATTTTTCAATAATCTAAATTCCCTAGTCCCTAGCATAAAATTTAAAACTGAATGGGAAAAAGATGGAAAATTAGCTTTTTTGGACATACTAATTATAAGGGAATCGACGGGGTATAATTTTACTGTGTATAGAAAACCAACTTTCTCTATTTCCTACATTCATTTTTTTAGTTATCACGACATTTCTGTAAAAATTGGAGTAGCTTGCAATCTATTTCTTAGAGGTTTGAGAATTTGTTCCCCAGCCTACCTAAATAAAGAATTTGAAATCATCCGTAAACAACTCGCCCAGCTATTCTACCCGACGTATGTCATAG
>NC_090726.1:133963657-134003657 GCF_036898095.1 Palaemon carinicauda | reverse complement strand
GCTCTGACTTTAGTGGGTTTAAATTTTGTCTTTCGAATATTAAATTTTCCACCAGTATTACTAATTGCATTGTTGACTTCATTTTGAAATTTCAGAATCGAAGCGGAAGTATAAAAGGGTTAGCTAACCTCTGGTTATCTTTAACTGCCAATTCTAGGAGTAGCATTAAGTAGGGTGTAAGTTACCTCTTCTTCCTGTATCTGTAATTCTGGGAGGTAATGAATCGATCTGAAAGTCTTCTTTTTAAAATCCTTAAAGCAAAACACACTGTTTCTGACAGACTATATTTCTACAAAGAGTAATTAGGTGCTTTTGTGGACTAGATGACTTGGTTAACCATAAAGTATTTTACGGGTAATTTGTAACTTGATCTTCAAGTGAGTAACCGACAGAAGTTGTTTGCTGATGGCGGTTTCAGCGACACTGCACAAGTTCTGGTCTTTTACTTTGCCGTGTGTCTTGATTTTAGTGTTTATAATTGTGTTGTGAGAAAATACAGGAGGGAAGGCTTAGATGGTATTGACACTTGTTACGAAGAGATGAACATCATGTTGGAAGACATACGATGGATATGGAAGTTCTGGGTAGAAGGAAGAAGGGAACACCAAGAAAGAGAGGTGTGATTGTCTATGGAAGGTTTGCTATGGAAATGTACTGACGAAAACTAAGCATAGACCAGCAATCGATGGGGACCACTCGTTCATAACGGCGACCCCATATATAACTGGGTTGAAGCCGAGAAGAAAAGTTAATTGTGAGTATAATGCAAACACTTCTGCAGCTTTTTGCTTTTTAATCCTTGAGAATTGAAGTTGTCGCTGGCCGATTAGAGATGTGGAACAGATTAGTAACTCAAATCAGGTTGGTTTGAATAGGGTGTACGTTTCAAGAAGTCCAGGGCGGAAATTGCGTTAGCGAATGAAGGTAATATTTTTTTTTTCCGCTATACCGCTGATCGTTCATTTACTAAACTAAGTTAGGTAGCGTTAAGTCTGTCAATAGTTGGATGAGTAGTATTGAGAAACGACAGACACTTTTAGTACATGAGCCTAATGAACAACTGTGGAGAAGATGAAGGCTCAAACAACGATATCCTAAAAGATATCCTTAAAACAGGAAGATAATACATGATAATCCCACTTTAAGCGACAAAAAGGTTACATATATAAATATATATATATATATATATACATACATACATATATATATATATATATATATATATATATATATATATATATATATATATATATATATATATATATATATGATAGTCTTAATGTGCGTAATAAGAGGAAATAAAGTTATATCTTTCTCTATAGCGTTCAGGCTAGCGAGACGTAACTTCGGCCTTATGTATGCTGGGTAGAATCCATTTGTGAAAAGTGAGAGCTTGTTTGAGGCATAAAACTTTGATGAAGCTCTTGTGGCGACAAACAAATCCGAAAACTATGTAGTAGTTGATGATGTTAAGTGTATCTCTGGTAAAATTGATACACACACACACACATATATATATATATATATATATATATATATATATATATATATATATATATATATATATATATATATATATATATATATATATATATATATATATATATATACTTTATACATAAAATCTGTGTGTATGCTGGAAGTTTCTTCTATTGAAAAGAGTAATAAAAATTTAAATGAATATTCAGTTCTGCCAAAGGACTTACTCTAACTTAAGAAGAATTCCCATATCTATTTGGATAAATGTCAGCTCTTCTAGGAAAAGGACACTCCAAAATCAAACCATTGTTCTCTGGTCTTGGGTAGTGTCATAGCCTCTGTACCATGGTCTTCCACTGTCTTTGGTTAGAGATCTCTTGCTTGAGGGTAGTCTCGAGCATGCTGTTCTGTCTTGTTTCTCTTCCTCTTGTTTTGTTAAAGTTTTTTTATAGTTTATATGGGAGATATTTATTTTAATGTTACTCTTCTTAAAAATTTAATTTTTCCTTGTTTCCTTAACTCACTGGGCTATTTTCCCTGTTGGAGTCCCTGGGCTAATAGCATCCTGCTTTTCCAACTAGGGTTGTAGCTTAATAAGTAAGTAAGTAATAATAATAATAATAGTAACAATAATAATAATAATAATAATGATAATAATAATAATAATAATATCATGTTTTAGAGTACAATTTGAGTCGCCTTCCCCATAAGATTCATCTCAGAATAGAACTTCTAATATTCTCATTATTGTCTGTACCTCTTTTAATTAGTTCATGTTACTCGCATTGATCTACTTTTATCCAAATTCGGTTGATGCACTGCAAGGTTACGCTGTCCAGTGCCAAATATCTCTTATTTCCTTTACTGCAAAAATGTGGAAAAGTACCTCATGCAGTGGCGATGCTAGGGTACTTGTTAAGGGGTCTCGTACTTCCTCCATCTTTTATTCTATTATTTTCGCCTTTTCCAATATTCTATGATTTACTGATAGAACATTTATTAATATATTATTATTTTCTCGTTATCACATTTTCCTGCTAAATATCCTTACTCTTGGCACCAAATATTCTTTATTCATCTATAAGTTTTCTATTTATAGCCTTTCATTGCTTGGCTTGTACAAAACTAATTGGTTAATTACTGCTAGTATTACTAACTACTATCTGCTAATAATAATAACGACCACTCCTTGAAAACTTCTCAAAATCAAAAAATCACAGCCAAAGTTGAAAAGGTAAAAACTTACTTTTCAACAAACACTGAACATTTCCCTCATTCGCTTCTTGACGGGAAACAATATATCGGTTGAAGTTATGTTTGTATGTTGGCAAAATGAATGACTGTAATAACAGAGAATAACGAAGCAGGTGTAGGATTAGAGTACAGAGATGCCAGGTACCGTGAGCCCTCAGGGGGGACCGTGAGCCCTCAGGGGGGACTCCATCCCTCACCCGTTGAATTTTAACACCACCACACCTCCGGTAACCGCACCCCTCCCGTCCCCCTACCTCTACCCTACAATAGCCCTCTCCTTTCTCTTGCAATCTCATTCCTTGCTATTATACCGGGGACACTTCCGGTCTCCGTTCTTATAAAGGATTAGCAGGAGGTTTATGCGCCTTTGCGTCACCTATTCATTGTATTGTTTGGGCTGAAAACGATTTGATTCGCTGGTTTCATTGTGATATTTTGCCATTCTTTTCACGATTAGAATTCAATCATATATATGCGCTATCACAAGCTCATATCGAACACGTACGAATTCGATTGCATGATTAATATATATGCGTTCTTAAGTGTATGTTGTTTTATCATAGAGTGATTTGCATTTCTTTATATTACCCGTGCTTTATTTCTAAGGCAATTGCGGTTCTCTCCTAAATTGTTCTTGTTGCAAAGTTTATAGGTCAGTTGAGGATGTACAATTTATTTTTAAAATTCCAAATCAGTACTGTATTATCTGCAAACGTTAGCCAGTCCTCTCTACCATTACATCATTTTGATTTTGCCGTTCATCACACCTTATTTCCTGCACGTGCTGTATGATCTTCGAATTTTCACATCACTCCAATCCTGAATTTTTTGAATAGCACTGGGTGGGCTACAGTGAATCTTTATTTCAGATTTACTTTTACATCCAATATCTACATATTCTGAGACAAGCTTCCTTCCTATCATAAAAACTTTATATCACCCGGAAACTTATTTTCCATTTACAGCAATTCATCCCCGACATCCTCCACTCACCTCTTTATTGATTTGGATGTAAATGTTTCCTATGCGTGGCTACTATGCACAAGTTACTCTCTAATCTAAAACTTTTCAAGCATTTTATTTTAGCAAACAACTTGTGCATGAGATCTCAGCCCTTTGCAATTCTTCGCAGTCTCCACCATTATCTTATTGTCACCTGTTTTATTTTTCAATCAAAATTTTAAATAGACTTTTCCTGTCATGACAAATATCTTAATTCTTTTAGAATTCGTCCTTTCCTCTATCTCTTTTACTCTGATATAATTGAGAAAACCGTGCGCATTTCTAAAGAGATAGATGGGTTGAGAGGGAGACTTGGGAAAGGATGGAGAGCATGAACAAAAGATTTACTTAATAGGAAGTGCCTATTTTCTTGTGTGCCACATATGGAAAAGAATGCGCTCTGTCCACTGCTTGTGAGCCTTCTATCTAGGCGTATGAAGCGACCTACGGTTTGGAATCTTTAATGCACAATAGGCTCATCCATGATTCAGCAGCTATGAAACTAATGTCGGTAACCTTTGTATATCTTTCTCTAGAGCCACCCCTGATTGAAGAAACGGCTTAATCTTGAACGAAAACTTAATGCTACAGTCATGAAGCCGTACCAAGAGGTACGGCAAGGCACAAATGGCTGTTTGTTTTTCCTACTCATTTATTTTTTTTCATATAGAGTAAACATTGCTAGTTGTTTACCTGTGTTGGTTTGTTGATGGTTCAATTATCTTATATTAATTTTGTTTTGCTTTTCCTTTATTCTTTTGGAATATTTTTACGCAATTATAAAAGCCAAATTATAATTTCTTCGTGGGTTCTTAATTTTAAGAGAGCTAAGGAATTGGTGGTACAGATGACAATAAAGAATTCTCAGTTTATGCTTTTGTTCGAGCTAGATATAACGGATGTCTTGGTTTTCTGCGGTGACATTCTGGATACATTGAGAATAGTTACACTGTTACGTTATGTCTCGTTATGTCTGAAATCCTTTATTATTTACGGTTGGTCTTTCATATTATAGTAGTATGAATGTTTTGATATTGAATTAGCCTCTAGTAATGAACTGCGTAATTTTTTGGATAAATAAGAAAACGTTTTCTTTGGTTTTATTTTCTCTCTCTCTCTCTCTCTCTCTCTCTCTCTCTCTCTCTCTCTCTCTCTCTCTCTCTCTCTCTCTCTCTCTCCCTCTTTCTATATATATATATATATATATATATATATATATATATATATATATATATATATATATATATATATATATATATATATATATATATATATTCGTTCATTTCTGCATACATTCCTCAAAAGAAAAAGCGCAGACGAATGGAAATATATTTATCTATTCTAAGTTTATATGTTTTTCCCCAACACTTATCAATTTTCCAACATTAAAAAGGAAATACATCACGAAATGTTTCCAGTCATAGATAACTGCTATAGCGCATCTGTCACTTCCTTTCCTACCCTCCTATATACCTCAACCGAGAGAGAGAGAGAGAGAGAGAGAGAGAGAGAGAGAGAGAGAGAGAGAGAGAGAGAGAGAGAGAGAGAGTCTGTGTTATTGGGGCCGCCGTACCATACACACGGATGACTCAATGGGGTGCCTCGTGACTTTGAAGGTTCACCTCCGGTGTCATGAGAGTGACGATTTACTTGCACTCCATTTATAGTACAGTGCGGTGTACGCACGAACGAGTGTGCCCCTTGACATGCCGTTTTGTGACACGTCCTCTCAAACTGGCTAACCGACCTGTTGATAAGATATGTTCAGGCCTATGTTCAAACGAACTTACTCTTTGCCGCAAGACCAGTTTTTAAGGTAGTGTCCTGCGTCGAGCAAATTATGAACGTTTATAGTATCTAATTGACAGGTATTTGTTTACAAGACCACACTTTCTATATACTGTCAAATTATGCAAAGCTATTGTTTTCCTCTATTAGTTTTTCATAATCTAAAACAATTCGCCTCATGGGAAACATGTTAAAATTGTTTTAAATTATAATAAAAAGTAGTAAAGGAAAACAATAGCTTTGCATAATTTGAGTTTTTGGAGAGCGTAGTCTTGTAAACAACTAGGCTACCAATTGCTATTTCATTTAATAAGAAAGGATGGTTTCGATAAATTACAGTTTTTAAACTAGGAAAGGGTAAAAGTATTGACCCCCTCTAAAAATGGAAAAAAATCAATAAGGTATCTAAAAAAAGAAAGATTAAAATGTCGCAAAGCATATTTGAATTATTCATTTTTTTTTTCCGTGGAATAACAACTTCGGGGAGAATGAAATGATGACGTTCCATTAATATCTTGGCTTTCCTTAATCGTGGGATTGATGGGTGACAGATTTATTGTTATCATTATTTCTTCAGTTGCCATCTTCCCCAGTAAAGTCATAATGTCACAACTATGGTGCGCCATGTGTCATCTTCAGCACACACTCTGGCATTCATAGAACTCTTTATGTCGGTTATATTAAATAACGTATCCTTGGTAAGAATGTCCATGTCAGTGGTTTGTTGTGCATTTTTTCCATTTTCTCTCTCTCTCTCTCTCTCTCTCTCTCTCTCTCTCTCTCTCTCTCTCTCTCTCTCTCTCTCTCTCTCTCTCTCTCTAATTTTACCCTATTAGAATGGTAAAATGGTTTTATGGTTGAAAAACAAATGTTAAATATCTATATGTATTAAAGATTAAAATATATATTTACTGTATTTCCTTGATTTTAAGTATATCTTCAGGGATCTAGTTTTATTGAATATGCATTTCTTAATTATTAGCATGTTCAGTGTATAATGTTAAATCTTTTTCATTATACAGTAATGATAATGATAATTTCCATAATTGTCCTTGATTCCTTAAATGCCAATATTGTTGCTAATTTCTGAAGCTTAATATTCACCCATTTCATAACTCTCTTTGCTATGAGATATATTTTGAACAGCTAATTAGTCAAAGAAAGTTTCCTTTTAATATATTCTCCATTATGAGTTGAAAGGAAAAAAAAATTAATCCCAGGCTAAACACGATGACTTGAAGCTCTGCCTTTTGTTGTTCGCTTCGCCAAGTCAGATGAGTATTCATGAGAGTCATCGCCTCAAATAGCGTTCTGTCTCCATTCTTTTCAGTTTTGAATTTTTAATTTCTTCGTCGTTTAAATTTGACCCTTTTTTTTTAAGGGAATCTGGATATTAGAATATATATGTTTCTTGTAATCAAGTTTGCTAGAAAAATACTCCAAAAATTGAATATATTTTTAATCAAATATCTCCATAACTCTCTCTTTCAGAAAACAGCGACAGGCTTGAATGTTTTCTTCCATGTGTCTCTTCTGTACCACTGTAACAAATTGGGTGTCCTTAATGAATGAATTCTTCCGTCTTAACATGTGTACCCAGAGACCAACTTTCTCTTAACGATCACCAGAAAGATTGCCATATACAGTACACGTGTTGTCTATCTTCTTACAGTATATCAGATTAGCCTTTATTAGACGTGCTTCAGGTATAGAGCTAATGAATGCGTTGATTAGATTTCATTCCATTATATTATTAAATTTCATCGTTGACTTATTTATAGCATAGTGTCTGTAAGGTTCAATCACATTGCTAAGCTGTAGTCAATTGATTATCTAAATATTTGTAAAAATTTTATGTATTTCACTCAAATAAATCCATCATCATACACATGATATACTTAAGGCTTATGCGTTGTTCAGCCTTGCATTTGTTCAGTTATTTGTCTAATATAACTTTCACTTACTTCGGTGGAAATGACTTGCTGGATGTAGCGATTCTCTTACATAGAACTTCTCTTCATTTGACAGCCATTTGACCTCATTTTTCCTTGAATGTAACACTTCCTTAAAGGGTCTGGAAGGCGAATAGAGCTCCGCCCGTAATTGTAGAATAGGCCATAACATTTGACATTATTTTACCTTCCGTTTTGTGGGTGCGTGTGGGGGAAGGAGAGCGGGTATTCCACTTACTGGAGAAGTACGAGACGCCTATTTTATTGTTCTTTCCTTTTTGTTATGATATCTAAGAAAGACATTTAAATGTAACGAAGAGTATTGAACAAAAAACTAACAAGCACAGATTTGCCAAGGTCGACTGAAGGGTGAGTCGATCCTTATATTTGATTAAATGAGGATGGGATGTATGAATCGGAGAATATGGTTTTATAAGATTTGTTTTTCATTACTATTAGCCACAAATCACGCTTATTTCAGTGGCACTGCCTGATACAGTTAAGTACGTATTGATCTGTATATTTGATATAATTTGGTGTTAGATGTTATTTTTGCACTGGAATTGCTTTAATAGGATTAAAATGTAGGTATGATACCCCGCATAATAATTATGGCCTTATAAACAAAGCAAATAAGACATTATTCTATACTTAATCATATGTCTTTGTTACTTTAATCTTACTGTTATTGTAATGGAGAATTATTACGAGTGAAAATTAATGTTGATTTTAGGTCTAATGAAAACCGCATTTTTTGGTAACAGTTTAGAGTATCTTTACCTTTTTGTTTTAGAATTCAAGAAGAAAACGTAATCTCTTACTAACATCGGATGTAATTACATCCCTAATTTGCATTTTTTAAAATAAAATTAAGATGATTTCATCCTGTTTTTACCAAATAACAGTTTTCTTGCATAAGCTCAAGGAGTTTAAAACGAGCGACACAATTTCGTTCAAGATACGCTCTAGTGAAACTGATGCCATTGTTAAGTAACAATCCTTGAAATTGACGTCCTCTTTTTTCAGTGGTGAAGGATATCGTGCATGAATTGTAGTTCGCAAGGGTGTCATTTAAGTGAGATCTTGATACTTGATTGTTGCTAGAGCTTTACTTTTTTATTCTTAATATTGTCAAGAATAAACCTACGCTAAATCAATCTAGCATTTGTTTTTTATGTTTGTTAGTAGCTATATGTTAGAAAAACTTTTGTTTTTGTTTTACAGTCGTAATGAAAATTCTGCCCAATGAAATTGGTGAGAGCTAAATCTTTACTATTCATATACGTACAGACACATGCAAACTCCCATTCTGCTGTTACCCCATTTAAAGGTATACATACATACATACATACATACATACACACACATATACATGAATTATATATCACACCATAAACAGAGGCAAGTGGAAGTACTTGCCTGAGGCCTTCGTTGTGCAATGGACTAGTAACGGCTGATGATATATATATATATATATATATATATATATATATATATATATATATATATGTGTGTGTGTGTGTGTGTGTGTGTGTGTGAGTGTGTGTGTGTGTGTATACACACACACACTATATTCAAGTGGCCTAGATGTTTTATTTTAGGATTGAGAACAATACAGGCATTTAAGGCCTACATAATTTGTCTGTTAGGTTGACAATAATTTTTTACAAGACATCTTAATAGTTGGAAAAGCTCTTAATATTTCAATAACATTTCCTATTTTTCTATTTAAATTCTGATAGAAGCCTCCATATTTCAGTACATCATAAGGGGGTGGGCAGTTTATAATTTTTTTTTATCTTCTGCTTATTAACTTAAATATGTATAAACCTCCCTGAGTGGTCTTTTAGTTTTAATTCTGGTTGGTTACAGCTTATTATTATTATTATTATTATTATTATTATTATTATTATTATTATTATTATTATTATTATTATTATTAGCTAAGTTACAACCCTATTTTAACTGTTAGATTATGATAGCAGAGCTATTCAAGTATAGGTAATTATTCAAATTGCTTATCTTATCGTCTGTACACTGCTTAGGCTGATGATTGTCAAAAATTTTCATGTCACACATATGTACTGTATCTGACATCATCGTAGAGTTATGTAAATGCAAAAGTAACGTATCTTTGGCCAACATTACCGTTGACTGATATTTTGTAATGCATAGAACAGTTGGGGATGGCGAAGAAGGATTGGACTGGATTGGCAACAGGAAATTAGCTAAACTAGAATATACTGATGACTCTGTCCTTATCAATAAAACGCCATGGGACTTGCAAAGCTTACTTTTACCAGAATGTATGAAATATCACATGAGGTTAGGCTCAAGATGAATAGAAGAAAGACATGATGAGAACGGAATATGCAATGGAAGATTAAATATCATTGGAAGTAGAAAGGATTAATGAGGTAGAATCATTTAAATATTTAGGAACTATGATGTCTAGGATCTTTAGAATTTGAGTTTAATGAAAGATTGAAAAAAAAAAATAGACAATAGTTAGATTAAGTAAAATTTGGAAATCAAATCGCCTGAAATTACATATAAGAATCGAGCTATATATCAGTTTATTAAGATCGGTGTTTCTCTATGCACAGAGTCGTGGTATGACAATAAAATTATATCCAACAGATTACTAGATTTGAGAATAAAACCTTCAGAAGAATATTGGGAGTAAAATAGCAGGAATGGATTAGAAATTAAACTATAAGATAGATTACTTAAGTGCCATATGTGGATGAGATCATGGTGAGGGGTAGATAGAGGTGGTTTGGGCATGCTCTTCGTATTCCCCAAGAGAGATTAGTCCACCAAACTTACAACTGGGCTCCACAAGGCACTAGAAGAGTTGGAAGACCCAGGTCTACATGGCTGAGGACTAAGAAGCGTGAAGTATGAGATGATGAATAGAGAAGTATTAATTTAAAAAGCTCAAAATAGAGACGACTGGCGAAATCTAACCGAGGCCCTTTGCACCAATAGGCGTAGGAGATGGTGATGATGATGATGATGATGGTATCGGTATATTTAGCCTATGGATCATGGTATGTCACTTTCGTCTTTCCTTATAAAAGGAGACCAATCAAGAGTCGGTATTTGTCAGTAATTGGAAAAAATGTACATGGAGTAAATTTACGGGAAAGTTAGAATAACATGACGCTTTATAACTATGTTTATAGAAAATCTCTTTATGAAAGGGAAATGTACTAGAACTAAATATTTCTTGAGGATTTTTGTCTGTTTACTTATCTCTACAGAAGGTGAGGTATGAGGTTGTCATCTCTTAAGATGAAATATAATGGTACTTCGCACTTGAGAACTGTGCGGTTTTTGACGCTTTGCATATGCAATTACTTTGGTTGTGTGAAAGATAAAATTTTTAACCATGCGCGTTTATTTAAACGAGTGGTGTCTGTTAAACGCCAGGCAGAAAAATAATACTTGGGAGATATTTTGGAGTGATCTGTTGCAGAACTGGTGATAGTAGTAGGTTGGCCAGGGCACCAGCCTCCTGTTGAGACACTACCGCTAGAGTTTTTAGGTTCTTTAACTAGCATTGCGTCCCTCTCTCTGGTGACGGATAATTTTACCTTTGCCTACACACACACCGAATAATCTGGCTTATTTTTTCCAAATTCTCCTCTGTTCTCATACACCTGACAACACTGCGATTACCAAACAATTCTTTTTCGCTCGAGAGGTTAACTACTGCGCCGTAATTGTTCGGTGGCTACTTTCCTCTTGGTAAGGGAACAAGAGAGACTTTAGCTATGGGAAGCAGCTCTTCTAGGACACTCCAAAATCAAACCATTGTTCTCTTGTCTTGGATAGTATCATAGCCTCAGTGCCATGGTCTCTTGCTTGGGGGTACATTCAAGCACACTATTCTATCTTATTTCTCTTCCTCTTGTCTTGTTAAATTCTTTATAGTTTATAAAGGAAATATTTATTTTAATGTTACTGCTTTTTAAATATTTTATTTCTTCTTGTTTTCTTTCTTCTCTGGGCTATTTTTCCTGTTCGAGCCCCTGGGCTTATATCATCCAACTTTTCCATTTAGGGTTGTAGCTTAGCAAGTAATAATAATAATAATAATAATAATAATAATAATGATAATAACAGCCTCTTTACCATGGTCTTCCACTATCTTGGGGTAGAGTTCTCTTGCTTAACGGTACACTCCGGCACACTATTCCATCTTATTTCTCTTCCTCTTCCTTTTATGGAATTTTTATAGTTGGCAGTATATGTGACAGACCTATTTCTAATGTTGTTATTGTTCTTAAAACATTTTATTTTAATTGTTCATTACTTCTCCGGTAGTTGATTATTTCCTTTCCGCAATGGGTTATTTTTTCCCTGTTGGTGCTCTTGGACTTATAGCATCGTGCATTTCCAACCAGGGTTGTAGCTTAGCTAATAATAGTAATAATAATAATAATAATAATAATAATAATAATAAGAAGAAGAAGAATTTGTAATTTGTAACAACGCGTGGATTGCTCGTCCTTACTGTCTTAACCTAAATAAAGAAAATAGATACTTTTCCTTTACCTTTTTTTTTACAACTCATGGTAGGTAATTCTTTTGTATTTTTTTCTCAGAACTTTATTTATGCAGTTCAGGATCCCATGAGGACGTCCTCTGGATGACTGTTGGAGAGAGAGAGAGAGAGAGAGAGAGAGAGAGAGAGAGAGAGAGAGAGATTCTTGCAAGGACCTGTAAAAGGTACGGCTTTGGTAAACAAGTGAGAGAAATTTTAGCCAATCTAGATACTTAAACCTTTGTTATTTCATTATATATATATATATATATATTATATATATATATATATATATATGTATATATATATATATGTATATATATATATATATATATATATATGTATATATGTATATATATATATATATATATATATATATATATATATATATATATATATATATATACATATATATATATGTACACACACACACACACATATATATATATATATATAATATATATATATGTATATATATATATATATATATATATATATATATATATATATATATATGTATATATAAATAATCACCCAGCCGTTACTAGTTCACTGCAGAACAAAGGATTCAGACACATCTTTCCAATCGCCTCTGTTTAAGGTCTTACTATGTCAGTTTGGTTAACCCCATCGTTATTTTTTCCATAACTCATTGAGTGGCAATTAGCTTATGCTCTAAGGCTTTAGTAAGGCTCCATGTTTCTGATGCACAAGTTGATACTGGTAGGACCATGTCATTAATTTTTTTTTTATTGTAGAGAAAATTTAATTTTACATTTCATAATCTCATTTTGTTTACCAAAAGCTCTCCATCCCATGCTTATCCTTCTTTTAATTTCGGTCACGTCTCCTGTGGAAACACTTACTCCCTACCTATAGAGGTTCATTCATAACCCTTATTTGTTGTAAAAGCATGTTCACTGAACATTATCTTAATTTTACTCTTATTAATTTTCAGTCTTACATTTCTGCTTTCATTATTCAAATCTTCTATCATTTTTTTTTGCAATTCCTGTAATGATTCACTAAACAGAACTATGGCATCAGCAAATCTTTGTTGTTAAGGTATTCCCCATTAATGTTAATTCCAAAATTTCCCAATGTAAATTTTTGTAAACTACTACTTGGCATGCTGTAAATAATTTGTGTGTGTTTGTCTATATGTATGTGTGTGTCGACGCATTCTCTTCTAGATAAAACAATGTCATAACGGTCAAAGCCATATTCATCCTCTAACTGCTGAATCATGGCTTGGGGAACACAAGATGACAACTGAAGGAAAGAAGAGTGGGCCGTAACCACGAAAGAGATAGTGAACATGGTTATTGGAGGATATTTGTTTAGGGAAGGTAGAAGTTAAGTGTATTCATTGGAACTGATGCAAAAAAAAAAAGAAAAAAAAAGAAAGAAAAAAGTATTTGAGGAGTTTGAGAGACCAAGATGACAAGTGTGTGGGTGATGATATATGGATCTTGAGAGGTGTATAGGTGAATGGATGATAAGGTAACCTAAGATATGAATGTGAAGATAGAAAGTTGTAATAAATGTTAACAGTAATATATTCTGAGATTGAAAGAAAGTTAATGTTGACAAATTTCTTTATAATGATGAAAGAATGAAAATGATTGACTGATGCATGGTAAAAGTTAAATTTACTGATGGTGGCATTGAAAGATTGTAGAGAAAGCTTTGATAATGTTGTAGAGCCAAAAAAGTAAACATGACGGAGGAAGTACTGAGGAAGTGCAAAGGGAGAGCCAAGTTAAACTCAGTATCAAAAATCTAGGGAGCCAAACAAGTATGTAAGTTAAAAATAAATTTCATCAGGAGCTTTCAATCTAGGCTTCCTACTTGATAACTTATCTAAGACTGTTTCGGAATGGTTTAGTTATCGTAAAAGAAGCGTGCATGTCAGTGGTTTGGAACTTATAAGCCCACAATAACATTTGAATTTATGAATATTTAGAAATTTGAGATGGGAGCACTTGAAAAATCTTTGACCATGTAATTGTTTAGTAGTTTTAATGATTAAGTGGAAACGTCTCGGATTTACAATACGTGGGTCATGAGTTTAAGATCCGCTTGTAGCCCGAGAGTTTTTCCTCGTCCTTGCAACTTCACTGTCCTGGTGATTGATTGATTTGAAGTTTTTTGGCATCCTTACATCTAAGGTCATTGACACCTATATCATTTATTATGAATAAAGAATAAAAGAATATTCATACAAAACTATAACAGCAAAGATGGCTTTCAGAAGACCTGCTTCTGAAATAAATCTAAAAAATACCACAAGCAAAATAGACACATTATGTCCAAGAATCTTGGCAAAGATGAAGCTGCCATCCTCACCTCGAACCTTAAACTAATATATATTTCTTTTGGTACTATAAGTGGGACATTCTGTCAACAAATGCCTCTCTGTCAAGAGTACCAAACTGTCATCGCAATATGGTTGGTATTGGCCAGTTAGCAGAAATTCATATAGTCCCAGAGCTCGGGGGGTTTTATCTATGTTTTTGAGTGCAAAAGGTCTGTTAGTTGTTTCTATAGTCGAATTTTCTCAGGAATTCAAAAATCTATTCTTACAAACCCAGCGGTAGCCGTTTTGTTCAGAATGCACATTGAATATGGGTACCCCTTGTGAAAATGAACTTTCTCTATGGCGCCTCCCAATATCATACATTTCAATTTAAATGTTCATTTCCCAAATGTTAATGTATAAAGTGCCTCCAAATAATTATTTTTTGGTAACGATACCTTTCTATGATTCATTTGATGTGACTAATGTAGGATTATTTTGTTGTTGTTTTTTTAAATTTCAGATTATCAAAAATGTCTCGGAAAGTTATTGTGAATAAGTGGCATTTTGTAATTTTCTCTTTTTCGGATTTTCTACCAATGAAATGCCAATATATTATTGTATATGCAATTAAAATAACTTATTCTTTCTAAACTTACCTGTTATAATGAAGACCAGAAAGAGGGACCCTGAGCTCAATACATCAGATTCTGTCAGTATTTCAGGACCTCCAGAGCTGTCGATCAAGTACCCCAAAGCACCAAAGAAGGCTAAAGAGGTGTGAAAGAGACCAAATGCGATAAACAGGTTGTTAAATCTAGGTGCCTCCGTGGCTTGTATTTGTAATGCGAGTATTGCCACAGCCAGATCATAGTGGACAACAATGATCTCCTGATTACATTCTCTTGCCACACGCTGGGATACCTTCATTGTTTCAGTAACGATATCCAACCTGGTTGGTGGCAAGTTGATGTTCTCCATGTAGAGTACTTTCTGTTGTGGAAGGGGATCACTGGTCAAAAGAGAGTTCCAACCTGTCCACATAGGCGTGGGCCCCCTAGCAACACTCATCATCCACAACATGTCCCTGTATTGCACTTGAGTGAAGTTTTGTGGCCGGGGAATGCTATGTTTACAGTAACCAAACTGTCTGAGTCTTGGCTTCTTGTGATAAGGCTCAAGTATGGTTTCTCTTGGCAGGAAAGAACGTTTTGATTGAGCTCTTTTGGCTGATAAAGGTATTCTTGGAGCTGTTTTAGCTGATGTCACATTTGCTGATGTTAATGGTGGACTGTTTTCAGTACTTGGTATACTTGACAGGTCATTGCCTATGTCTGATGTATTTGGATGGGCGAATACCTCTGCAGAAATGTTCTGGTAACATATACTGACAGTATCATGAAAGGTTCCTTTACCAGAAAGAGTCACAATTTTCATCGTAGTTATCCCATGCTAAGCTGGTACATAGCCCAGGTTGCTGTAGAATTCTATCTGGGGTTGCTTGCTGTCTGTCCGTTATGCTTGTTGCCAGGTCAGTCTCCAGTGATTCTGCTGTATGGTAACCTAGGCAGTGCCCAAAATGATTCAATATCTCCACGATGTGTCTGCTGCCAGTTAAACTTTTGAGGCCCAGTCCAAGACATATATGTTTTGCTGGTTTTATTCTTCCTCTGGATATGATAAACATAGCATCATCAGCCAAAGACTGTGCTTGCCTTTTGATATGCTCTGTTGGATTGTCAGAACCTGCAAAGAGGATTTGAAAGAATGTCAGAAGCGATGTAGGAGTGTCTATTTGATCTTCTGCTAGAGCTTCAGCAGTCAGTGGATCTGGTAGGTTTTTCTGTTTGGTATTAGCACTAAATACAAGAGAACAAATATACAATGCTGCTTCCTTGATGTTGTGCTCATCACATCAAATGTTGCCAGACGTATTGCAGAATCTGGTGTGAGAGTGCGACTATAAATTATTGTGCCAGACTTATTGCTCTGCTTTGTCTGCTTCAGTGTTGGATAAGTGTTCAAAAGTGACTGGGCAGAATATGTTGATTCATCAGATTCCAAGCTTGACATATACCTGCCATGTATTGAGGTAAGCAGTTCAGCACCTTCGTTTTCAATGAGTGTTTTGTCAATGTATTGTTTTAGCTCAATGAAAGCAGTCTTGTGGGCTTGTGATTTTTCGGATGCAGGATTGGATGTCACCAGTTCTCTCTGGGCACGTTGAAGGTAAGATTTTCTGCAGGAGTGGTGATATTTGACCTCTTTAGAGATGATGTCAATACCAGCAATTTTTGCCAAAAGCTGTCCATCACACTGTGTCTGTGCTGCATCTTGGATACTTTGGGCACTCGCAATGGTTTCACAGTTGCCTAGTCTTTCTTTTGGCTTGTTTTTTCCTGCTGACTTTTCACTGCAAATACAGAAAAAGCATAGTTTTGGGAAAATCCCTGTGCTAGATGCTGGGTTATGTTCAATGCTGGATCGTAAGGTTTTTCAGATGTATTTGCCTTTGCATGTAAAAGTGTCTGGTATGGTCTGACGAAAAGCAGTGAAACTTTTATATCATTGAGAGTGATACCCATCTGTATCACCATAATAGTCAGGAAGCTTAACTGAAAAGTATTTTGAATCTTTGAATAATTTTCGCCGTGCACCATCAGCATGTTTGACTTTCTCCCATGAATCTGGATCAAATGTCTTTACCTCATCCATGCATTTTTCAGTGGTATGGAGAATACAAGAGATCTTATTTGCCATTTTCTACACCACACTAATAACCTGAAAGCACAAATAATATTTATGCAACATCACCATCACCATTACCACCACCTTAACTACCTACGATTAACTTAA
This sequence comes from Palaemon carinicauda, assembly GCF_036898095.1. Taxonomy (NCBI): domain Eukaryota; kingdom Metazoa; phylum Arthropoda; class Malacostraca; order Decapoda; family Palaemonidae; genus Palaemon; species Palaemon carinicauda. The sequence continues at coordinate 133,986,475 of NC_090726.1, read as the reverse complement.
CTACCATTAATAAGCCATCCAACAGCTCCAGATTCAGGTATACCTAGTAAAGCAGATATGAAATATACATTACAAGAAAATAGGATGAATTTGCAGATAAAGCCAGATAGAAATCAAGGATTAAGCAAAAGAAACTGTGGTTTATAAGAAATGTGTAAAGTTATCCAAATATCAGCATAATTAACAATGCGATTGCATGCCCATTCATTAATGCATTGTTCATCTTAACTACATCATGATAGATTTCAAAATGTTTTTAAAAAACATGGTGGATGAGAAATATAGGCCACAACAGTACCCAAAACATATTGAGCATTTCTTTTGTATATAATCTGAAAAAAGAGAGAAAAGTACAGATTTCACTTGTTCGCGACAACTTTTGGCGATATCTAGGCTTATTTGAAAGAACAAAAATCAAAACAATCTAACATTATTCACACCAAATGAAGCATAATAAGGTATTCTTAACATAAAATAATTATTTGGAGGCATTATATACATTTAAATTTGGGAAATGCGCATTTGAATTAATATGTATGGAGATTGCTCTTTTTCACAAGGGGTACCCATCTTTAACGTCAGTTTCTGAAAAAACGGCTACCGCTGTGTTTGTAAGAAATAGATTTTTTAATTCCTGAGAAAATTCTACAACGGAAACAAGAAACAGACCTTTTGCACTCAAAAACGTAAATAAAACCCTCCGAGCTCTGGGACTAATAAGTAATCCGAGTGTGACCAATGCGGAGATTACATTCTGTAGTGTAGTCTCCCACTTTCGGGGCATTATGTTATACTCCCAAGGGATATATCATTCGTTGGCAATTATGATGAATCAAATTCTTAATTCTGGGTAAACAATCATCACAGAGAATGGGATACCTTCTTGGTAGCAACTCAGCTGGAGCATTCTTTTCCAGTGAATCTGCCTCTTCATTTCCAGACACACCTACGTGTGCCGGAACCCAGCTAAATCGAACTGTTATACTAATCAGTCCAATAATAAAAAAGCCATTCTAAAATCTTTAAAACTATATGGTTTCTGGAATTAAGAATTTCTAAAGCTTGAAAGACACTTCTTGCATCACTAAAAAATCGTAAAATTATCCTCCTCCTCCAACGCTATTTTCTCAAGAGGGCTTAGAATACTGTACAGTTCGGCAGTAAATATGGGAGCTGTTAGAGGAAGTGCACCTCTACAATTCAAAGCATTACTATATACTCCAAATCCAACGCCAGCATCAGATTTGGAGCCATCAGTATATATAAAAGTTGATTCCCGATGTCCTGCAACATGTTCCATAAAAAGAGATCTGGCTTCTAATTCAGTCATGTTCTTTTTAACACCAATAACATATTTACAAAAAGATACCTCTGATAATTTCCATGGTGGGGTTGATGATATCTTAAATGGAATCCCCTTACTTGTAACTATATCAAGACTGTGTACCAATTGTTTCACCCGAAAACCATAAAGTTGAAGAGATTTTGGGTGCAACTCGAAGTAGAGTGCCTTTTAAGGTTTGCTGTCTGATAGGCTAAAGAATTAGGAAGTCTCTGCAACCTAAGCCAATACCAAACAATAGAAGACTTTCGGTAAAGGTCTTAATGTAATTCTCCAACGTCAACAAGGAGACTTGGGATAGGCGAAGTTCTAAACGTTCCTGTGGACAATCTGGGGATGGAAACTTTGGGTGGCATACAGATATACTTGACAGGATCTTAGAAGTGATTGCTAGGCACTATCGAGTCCTAGCTTGGGAGCTTGGTTGAAGATGTTCTTGCGTGCTTATTTTACGTAGATATGATCAGTCTTTACGAAACTGTGCGACAAGTGCTATGGCATTTCACAGGCTTCTTCCGCTCTCAGATGACAATTAAACCTTTACCCTGAATTACCGGATAAATGCAAAGTCTGTCTATTATTTTCACAAAGGCTGTCTCTCCATTCTTTCAAATAGGGCATTATTTCTGGAGTTTACTGAGAAATTGGTTTGCCGTAGTGAGTCTTCGGGGATTATGGACGGGTTTGGATATTTACCTCAGGGAAGGACTATATGGATTCGGTCGGCCACATCCCGTGACGCCTCATTTTACCCATGGAATTGGATGCTTGGCAGTTTAATCACCGTCGAGTAATGAAGTGGGAGTGAAAATATCAAATCAAAAGGCTTCCTGAGACTCTGAAGTATATAATCTTAAATCACGAAATCCTGATACATACATACACACATACATTATATGCTTGTCTGTGCATATATAGATACACATACAGACACACACACATATATATATATTATATATAATTATATATATATATAATTATATATATATAAATATATATATATATAATTATATATATATATAATTATATATATATATATAATTATATATATATATATATTTATATATATATAATTATATATATATATATATATATATATATATAATTATATATATATATATATATAATTATATATATATATATATATATATATATATATATAATTATATATATATATATATATATATATATATATATACATATATATATATATTATATATATATATATATATATATATATACATATATATATATATATTATATATATATAATTATATATATATATATATATATATATATATATATATATATATATATATATATATATGCGTTTGTGTATATACTAACGTCAGTCTTTTCCCCGTAAAGGGGTTTACTGTAGACCAAAAGAAAAAATATACTAAAAACACACACATGTTCTCTTTATATGATCGTTTTTCAGTATTTCTAACTGACCAGACTATTTTAAAACTGATCTATCCTTTCAGTGTAGGACTTTATATAAATTTTATGTATCTTACATTTACAACTTTTCAGTTTTTTTATATCAGATATACTACGCAAACAGTTCATCTAAACAGATTCAACTTTTTTTTTTTTCTACTCATATTCAACATCTGCTTTTCACGTCCATAAAGGAAAGTTGGGTCAACAGTCCTTTCTTACATCTCCACTTTAGCTTCCACAGGTACTCAAGTCTATCACCATTTTTTTTTTTTTTTTGTATACATCTGAGGTATACTTGCTGGAACCTCAGAAGTCATTGCTAGGCACTTCCTAGTCCTAGCTTGGGTGGAAATGGGGCTGCATGCTTACATTATTGTATGTAAGCTGTGACCTGTTGTCTTATCTTGCAATAATCCCCTATACGTTATTTACTGCCAAATACACCCAACCCGTCCCCATTTAGTTCTTCCACCAACCATGATAACATTCATCGGTTAATTTTCTAAATTTCCTTTGATTCTCACAACTTTTCTCTTGCTAATTATTACTTAACTCTCTCCTCTTGCAAATACTGTCCAGCTACTTCCTTCTGTTTCTATTCACAATTTCAAGTCAGTCTTGGGTCATCTTCCAACCTCACCGATTCCACATTACATTCATGATTAATATTCTAATTCCAGAACTTTGTATTCACACATGTTGTCCTTTCTCTGACTCCTCACATCACGTACTTCACGCTTACGGATATTAAACAGGTTCACTTTTACACTAAACAAGTGATTTCCTTATCTACACACCTAAACACGCTTTACAGTTCAAGCTAGAGAACTTTTCAGTTTCAGTAATCTGTCTCCTATACCTGTACTATGCAGTACTCAATCACCTTAAATCAACCATTTCAAATAACCCTTGGCTCATTTTCACTACTCGCGGTGTATGCAAAATTTGAAAATATAGAAATATATATAACCTGTCAAGTAAAATTATATAATATCAAGATGTTTTTTTTTTCTATATTCAAAAGTTTCCGTTCCATACGTCGCTTATTATATATTAGGATACTGGTCAAGGTATATGACATTATCAAAAGAATTATGCAAGTCAAAGAATCCTAAATCTTAATTATATATATAAAATATATGAAAACCAACATCATTTATGAAAGAGATTTTTTTAATCAATAGTTAATGTACAATAGAACAGTATTTTTTCATTACGATAATACCAGGCGCTTGACGTTATATCAAGTTAGAAATTACGAGGACTAGTGGATATGTGCACATCTTGTATTACTCTTGCCTATTAAGATTTAAGGAAATATAAAAATGTTCTAGGTAATTGTTTTATTAATATAGAATACTTATGATAAAGAAGACTAAACATATTTTAATTGTTTTTCAGTCTTATGAAGTATTTTGGCCGAAATCAGAAGAACAAACGGATTCTTAAAATCTATAGTTTCTTAGGAATCGATAGTCAATGTACAACAAATGTGGTCTAGAAAAGCGTTATGGCAGTTATTATTTCTTTTAGAACTCACAAAATTTCTTCACGTTTGTGTACGATGCCGAAATATTCATTTGGAAAGGAAAATAAACTGTATATTCGGAAGTCCAAGCAAACACTGGAAAAAATATATTTTGATTACCTCGAAAGTTCAAACTTGCAGCAAATGTTTTTATGTTGAACAGGCTGACATAAGTCTTTTTATAGTTTATATGTGAAATATCTGTTTTTTATGTTATTTTTTCTAAAATATTTCATCTTAATTGTTCATTATTTCTTATATCGTTTATTTATTTGCTTCTTTCCTTTCATCGCTAGGCTATTTTTCCCTGTTGGAGCCCTTGGGCTTATACCATCTTGCTTTTCTAACTAGGGTTGTAGCTTAGCTAGTAATAATAATAATAATAATAATAATAATAATAATAATAATAATAATCGTAGAAGAAAATCGAACCGTAATGAGGCATTACTTCGTTCGTTTAAGAACGCCTTGCCTTATGCAAGACACGGGCTTGCTCCCTTCATACGAATATTAAGTATTAATATTAATAATCTAGCAGTAATTTTAGTCTTTTGGAAGCGAATAAAACGTTATAAATACTGTCTGAGCAAAGATGTGGCAGTAAATTTAGTCATCTGGAACACATGTCCTTGTCCAAGACCCACTATACACCATTCCAGTCACTCGTCTGTCCATATGTTTTAAACCTTCGTTTCCTTGACAAGGTCTATCCATCACTTTGAGCAACCTAGCTTTTCTATCGTAGATTCTCAACAAACTTCAAACAATCTCTCTATTCTATAGCTAGATTTCTTAGGCGTATAAATAACACATATCTTTCCCCTTTACTTTCAAACCACCCACTGAAGTGTTTCGTAAAAAAAAGGACAATTAATTCACACAACTTCTTCCTAGACTAACCCATATTTTTACTTGACCATATCGATCCTTATGCCATACTCTCTTAAAATCATACCTTACACCTTCCTTGCTATACCAAACTGTTGCCAAGCATCTATGTTTCCCCTCTAATTCCATTTACTTTTGTAAAGTGGAACAATAATCTCCTTTTAATTACTCCCTCTGAACCTTTTACTCTTCTATACATATCATTGCGAGGTCAGGTCAGTTCAGGTCAGTCATGCAATACCAATGGTGCATCACCACCGTCCCGCAGCATGTTGCTTGTCTAATGTCTTTCAGTTTTTATTTTTCCTTGATCTCTCTCTCTCTCTCTCTCTCTCTCTCTCTCTCTCTCTCTCTCTCTCTCTCTCTCTCTCTCTCTCTCGTTCAATATACGGCATATGTATGTATATATATATATATATATATATATATATATATATATATATATATATATATATATATATATATATATATATATATATATATATATATATTTTTATATTGATGTTTGATTAGAAAACAGAAAATTATCGATTTCTATGTTATAGCCGACAGATATGTCTCTCACTATGCTTCATTGGCACATGACAATTATAAATGAATGTCATAACTTATATTTCAATAACACTCGTTTTGGAAGTACACAGCAAAACATTACGGCAGCATAACCGTAGCATAGTTAGCTCGCCGCATTTTATAGCATCTCTTGATTCACATCCTCACGAACTCTTGTGGCCCTACAGACCTACTTTATATGCAGCATTTACGCAAACCGTAAACACACAAGGCCGTGTGATACCTTTGGGATGCGGAACCATAACATTTCTCTCCCTTGTGGTAGAGCTTGTTGTAGAGTGTCACACTCCAGTTAGCTTTCTTTAACTCTCACATCACCTTTCTGTCACATTTGTTTTTTTTATATTTTTGCCACTAGATAAATAAAATCTCTCTCTCTCTCTCTCTCTCTCTCTCTCTCTCTCTCTCTCTCTCTCTCTCTCTCTCTCTCTTAGTGTGTAACTCCCAAGGCTTTTCCCCATTTTTTTTTTTTACTTTTATACAGATGTTAACTTGATAAGTTAATTAACCGAAACGAAGAATGAAAAGGTTGAACAAAATAAGTGAGGAATAATTCCTTAAGCAGATATTGAATACCATATGAAACAGATCCTGAAATACAGGGAATAGAAAGAAATGAAACAAATGCTAAGCGCCGTAGCAGTGACCCAGAGTAACAGTTTGACCTGTTGGAAAGTGAATTTGGAAAGTGGTTATCTGGGGGTGTTAAAAGACTGTCTGAGAAAGGTGCTTTCTTTATCACCTTAAGGCATAGTGAGAGGACATAAAAAAAGTCATTAATCAAACGTATATTGAATGCCTTTGACTCGATCATATTGAGGCGTATTTCCAAAAAGGTTTTTTTAATGCCTTCGATAATAATTTAGTACTTAAATTGAAGATAATTCGTCTAAAATGATTTATCATATTCAACAATATTATAAATCGCGATATCTCTTTCACTAGTTTTGAAATAAATCTTAATATTCAAAGCACTGATAAAAAAGAGGCTAGGTTATTTGTTCATCAAACTGGACAACAAGATTCGATGAAAGAATAAGAATCGAAGCAGTCTTATTAATGGTATCCGCATGCAGATTAGCTATCAAATTCAGAGTTGATAGATAATGAATGTCTCAATACAGCTCAGATTAGTGCCTCAAGTCCATTCACCGGCGCCTCTAAAGTTCCAGATATGATAGCGTGTGAGGGAGGGAGTTGTAAAATGCTTTCATTTAGAATCAGAATATAATAACTATACTTAAGAAAAGATAGATATGAGCAATTTAAGATTTTGTCCTGCTTAAAGATTCATTATGTGATGTTTCTTCATTTATATATTTGTTTTAGTTACTCAGAATTACTTATTTACTCCAACCTATCTATTGTTATATCTTGGTAACTACGCATTTTTTCTTCAGTTCCATGTTTATTCTAAATCCCAGGTCCGTAGGAATCAGACAAATCTTAGAATCGCGTAAAATTGCGTTATTTTTTTTTTTTTTTTTTTTTTTTTTTTTTTTTTAGTTTATTTTGAAAATTTGCGCCCAGTTTGTCATTCTGGAGAACTTTTACTTGTTGTTCACTAGTGACAAATGACAGAAAACTTTCACGCGTTATGTTCAGTTAACTTTTCATCGAATGTCTCTTTGTAAGTTATAACTGATTTGTCCATAAAATCTTCAGATTGGTGAACATGTGTTTTATACTTTTCTAACATTAATTCAATATCTAAGAAATATACGGAACTATGATTCTTATCTAATTGCCATAGCAATTGACAAATCTCGGTTAGAAACTGTTGAATGAAAGTGATGAAAGTAGTTTGGCTTCCATATTGACACGGATGGTCGTAAGGTCTTACAACAAATACACAATCACCGCTCATCATTATCATCATCATCAACACCAACCGTAACATGTCGGACGCGATACCTGTGATCAGAAAGCATTCGGCCCCGGCCTTTGATAGTGTCTCCATCATCTCGGTGGCTTTTTACAATGCCAGTGACACATCAAACTTCATATATATATATATATATATATATATATATATATATATATATATATATATATATATATATATATATGTGTGTGTGTATATGTATGTGTGTGTGTGTGGTGTATGTGTTGTGTGTACTTGTATGTATGCAACTTTAAACGTTAGTCATTTTTACTGTAAAAGTTCTATTAACTGAATGAGGTTTGTAACCTCATGATCTCCTCCACTCTAGCAAAATCTTATTAGAGCCAGCTAGATACCAGGTACGTAAATCTCTGCTTAGGAAAGATCATCAGATCGTTCGGCTTTCCAAGTAGACCACACACGAACACACAAACACACACACACATATATATATATATATATATATATATGTGTGTGTGTGTATATATATATATATATATATATATATATATATATATATATATATATATATATATATACATATATATATATATCCCTTTCTGAGTAGGGATACCTCAAAGTGCGTGTATTGCCATGATCAGCAAAGGTGTACTAGTATGGGCCTTTCATACTAGGTTAGTTTGCTGTGAGTAATCAGACTAAAGTCTTAAACAATCACCAATCATGGTGATGAGAACTGGCCAAACTCTAGACATGAATAAGAGCATGCCTGTGGCCTTTGTCATGCGGTATACTTGAAACGGCTGTATTTGTTCTTGTTTTGTATATATATATATATATATATATATATATATATATATATATATATATATATATATATATATATATATGTGTGTGTGTGTGTGTGTGTGTGTGTGTGTGTGTGTAAGGTGTTAACTCCAGAGACAAACATAGCCAATCCTGCCATATTCATATATTGAATGCAAAATCAGTGATGAGTCATATGTGCAAAAATATTCCTAGAGTCAACTATTCCATGTAAATGCACACAATGTTTTGTCTTGCAAAAAGTTTTTGCTGTATGTATATATACATGCAACAATTTCTCGTTGAATCGGCAAACACAATATGTTTATATTTTTATTACTTGCAAGTTCCCACACTTTGATAATCTAACTCTGGCCTATTTTTATATTATTTCTATTTTCACATTTGGTTTTATGAATTTGGGCTATATAGCGCCAGCGCTGGGGCATGTTAGGTCCTTCAGTACTCAAGTGCATATAGGATAAAACCCTAATTACAATATGAGTAAAACTTAAGTGAGGGTGGACAGCGAGATGAAAGAAATTAAGCAAGAACGGAGGCATTGTCGTAGGATGTAAAGCAAGTGCAGCTAGGGATAAAAAAAACCCTGTAAAGACTCTTGGATAATGCCTAAATTTCAACACGTGCAGTGCACTGATGACAATGCTCCCTTACGTGGACCAACTCTCATATTTATAGCCCTACCCTAAGCCCCACCCCTCCAACAAGAACATCCTTCTCTTTTCCCTTCTTATTCAATGAGGCTTTAGCCTCTCCATTTGAAATTACATTAAAAAAGTTACTATTGTGATGAAAATGACATATCATATAATCCAACAAACTCTTCCCTTTCTTATTTGCTATTTTCAAACAAGATCTGCCTGACACAAACACTTTTCAGACAGCATTTCCCCAGCATCTCCATTGATTTCCCTTTCACTTACCATTTCTTTAGAATCGTCAAACACAACCACTCTTTCTCCTTACCCAAGATCAGCCTTGACAAGATTCTTCCAACGAAAAATCTGTTCGTTTTGCTATGACTTCTACGTTCATACATTATTCATCAGAGTTTATGCTGAAGAATTCTTTCTTTTATGAAAATTTTAAAAAATGCATATTTATGAGGACCCTTTCCTGACATTTTTCCACGATGCACGCACACACACATGTTTATCTATTATATAGTGTGTATATGCATGTCTTAGTTGTTCTCTTCATTACCATGTGTAGATGAGTCATTATCTTCTTGCATTTATTCCTCTACAAAAATATATGTACATAACCAACGTATAATCAGCTAAATTAGCTGCCGTGATTGATCAGTATAGCGCTCGGCTCCCATTTGCCAGGTCAGTGGTTCATCCGGCCTTCCAGACACCAATCCATCCAGCTGACGATGCGTAATAGCATCTGCTGGGAGCAACAAAAATACCTTAGGATAAGCAGCTTCATCCCAAATGATTTTCTAAAAAAGAGGAAGCTGCGCTTTTATGTTGTCACTCCTCCAAAGGCATAGATATGCAAGATGAACTACTCGTCTAGATGGAATTGAAATAACACATGGTATTATACTTTATAGCTACGATGTTCAGCTATGGTTTTGCTATATATTAGTAGCTAATTGTTTTGTTTAGATCGTCCATGAATTAGTCAATACATTAATATGGAATCCGAACTCCGTACTAGAAAACGATAGTGATGGAAAACTTTTTTTTTCTTATATATGAGAATCATTCAAATAGTTTCACTAATTTCTTCTTGAATATTACTGCACATACACACACACACACACATATATATATATATATATATATACATACATATATATATATATATATATATATATATGTATGTATATATATATATATATATATATATATATGCATATGCATACATAACACACACACACACACACACACACATATATATATATATATATATATATATATATATATATATATATATATATATATATACATATATATAATATATATATATATATATATATATATATATATAATATATATATGTGTGTGTGTGTATGTGTATGTACTGTAAGACCTTACTTAATTTCTGTCTTCCTCATTTAGTATGAAGAAATCATTTAACATAAAGTCTGCAGAGGCTTAAATAAGCAGTGAAGTCACAATCTTTATTGCCAAGATATTCAAAGAAATTATAGTCTTATAATTTTTCAGATTTGTCTGTCCATAATAAATCATTTCGATGTCATAAGTGAAATGTTATCATTTAACCGTTTTTCACAAGAGAGCTTTTTAAACTTCCATAGAACAATCAGCTGACACTTGTACATTCACATACATGCCGACATCTTTATAAGACAAAAACAATTCCCCAAAATTACTGTGAAACTCATCCATTGTCTTTACAAAATAATGAATACCCTCACCTTTACATGTCTTTGTTGACATATCCTTTTGTGTGTTTGTGTTTAAATATGACATTCGTGTCTCCTTCGAGCTAACAGCTTTAGAAAAAAAAAAAAAAAAAAAAAGAAGATGGCCGTCGCTATCATATCAATCCACTTACAACTGTTTCACGTATCAATTTCCCAATTGTTTTCCTCAACGACTCCGGGTTATCAATATCACGTTCTGAATGCAGCTGTAGAATTGCATTTCACATCTATATAGATATTGCAAAACAGTGGACATTTCATACGAGAACTATTTCACAGTATATTTAACCAAATACAGACGAAACTGACAACTTGATGTCTCTGCAAAGCTCCCTCTTGATGAGAATCGTTGTTTGATACCTCCCCAAAAATATGATGTACATCTTGCTTCTGTATAAAGGGAAGAATGTAGGAATCGAGGAAAAATTGGTCAGTAGTTTTCTTATAATATGATGAGTCTTTCATTTTCTAGAAGAGGTTGAAGAAACAGACAATCTTTCATTGCAGTCTTACGTCTTGTAGAGATGGTAAAGAATTAATGCAAAAAAAAAAAAAAAAAAAAAAAAAAAAGAGAAAAGAAAGAATCTTGCAATCTCTGTTGTTGCTCTCTCAAGCAATCATGATGTTACGGGAAAATTATGATTTGGACTCTGGGTAGAAGTAATACGAGGAAAAGACGGTTTATACATAAAAATTATGTGTTAATTTAGTTTAAGCTAAATCTGATAATTGTACAACGTATGTACATTAAATTATGTTTATTTGTGCTCATTTTCCCAGTACTTGCACATTGCGTATACATACATACATAGGATATATATATATATATATATATATATATATATATATATATATATATATATATATATATATATATATATATACATAAAATTATTACTAGCAAAGTCGCAACTCTAGTTAGAAAAGCAGGATGTTACAAGCCCAAGGGCTCCAACAAGGAAAGTGGCCCAGTGAAGAAAGGAAATTGAAAAATAACGTAAGTTGTATATGATAAGCAATAAATGAAAAGAATTCGATTTTTGGAGAACTAATTTATATCAAAGTAAAAGTTTAAACTACAAAATTTATTTTTGACAACATGTTCAACATAAAAGCATTTGCAGCAAGTGTATTCATGGTGTGTATAGGTATGCAATATTTGTACTTGTATAATTATAGCTTATGTGAATGGTTAGAATACTTTGCAATTCCTGATAACGACAATTATGTAACCGAAATCAGATAATCAACCGAGATATCGTATTGTGTAATAATAAACATTTATTCCTGCAAATTTTCGGTTAGGTTATAGGCTGAGATTGCACCCAATTCACTGTTGTAACAGTTTTGCACTTTTATATCGCAAGATATCATCAAGGTTTATCAAGTATTATTATTCACTAAATGTTTCTCTATAATACACATACGTACAGTACACACACACAATCTCATACACCCGTAAATATGCCGATGTCAGTCAAACCGGATAATTTTTCGGTTATTTGTTGCTTCATTAGTCAATTGTCTTTTAATAATGGTATTTTATGAATAATAGATAACTTACGTCAGTCTTGCAGGCTGGCAGTCAAACTAAAAAGTCCGTTATTTTATCATTTTCTGTACACGGTCTTCCTTCGTCAAGCAAATAATTCAACACTGTATATGTCAGTCGTTTAACTATACGAAGTTTTCTCGTTTCCGTCAAGTAGTAATCGAAAGTCAATACAAAATGTCCTTCGGTCAATGCTCCTTTCGTGACGAGTTACGAAAAAGCATTCAGGTGAAGTCGTGGCCGGAGCACCCACCCACTGCAACGACTCCCGCCAGACTACTGACGGGATTGAAAGTCCGATAGTTGATTCCTTACTCCAACAACCCGATTTCTGTCAGACGCGCGGTAAAGTAGGCTATACGCTATTGTGACGTCAGTGAGGAGCTGTTATCTTTTTTTCATTACATTTTTTTTTTTAGTAATTATTTCTCTAAGGAAAATCTCGCATTTTACGTTATTTGCATGATGATTAGTATGTTAATCGTTTAATTACATTATTATGTTGCGGTGGGGTTAAAGGAAACCCCATTAACCACATATTATTTTGATGTTTGGAATAAAATCCACGCCCTTAATCGTACACATTAAACCGAGCGATTATTTACCGCTTATTCCATAACTGCACAACAGCCCCTACCGGCTTCGAGAGAGTATCATTACAGCGAAAAGACCTAGAATTATAACCACGGTCTTCACATGAGTTTATTTGAAGAGCTATCAAAGTAACAAAGTCGTATGAAGTTTTTGTTTTGATACTTTCTCATCCTTCACAAGGCCCTTTTGACTTCGTAACAAATTGAGCTTGTCTACTGTATTTAAGTACCAATAGTTTTTATTTTCACCGAGCTTCCACAACCTTGACCTGCACTAAGATGTTGGGAGTTATTCCGTATTTCCGATTTTATAACGGAGAAAAAGATTTAGACAGGGAATAATCATAATATGTACTATATAGATTGAGGTCATCATCTTGGGTGTACTGTATATTACACACGAAATTTCACATTTGCTGTGTCGTTGGTCATTCGATCAGCGAAGGAAAGCAAAGGCGGTCCTGTCAGTACTTGGATGGGTGAAAATGAGAAAAGCCAGATATCGTCGCTCAATAGGTCCGTGAACCTCTATGGGACTGAACATGGGGCCGGAGAGTTTATAGCAAAGTTATAAATCTTTATTTATGGAAGATTTGTTTTGATGTTATTACTGTTCTTAAATATGTTGTTTTATTTGTTCATTACTTCCCTTATGGTTTATTTACTTCATTGCTCTTTTTTTCCTTGTTGGAGCCCTTGGGCATATAGTATCCTGCTTTTCCAACTAGGGTTGTAGCTTAGCTAATAATAATAATAATAATAATAATAATAATAATAGTAATAATAATAATTCTGATGGGTAGCTCTTTTGCCAAACAATCAAGCGGTCCCGGGTTCGAGTCCTGTTCAAGGACAGTCCTTTTGACACGTTTCGTCAAAATTTATTGGATACCTGTGTAACTGAACAAGGAATCCATAAAAGAGGTAAGGCGTACCGTATGGACATATGCATTTGCATATACTGTATATATATATATATATATATATATATATATATATATATATATATATATATATATATATATATATATATATATATATATACATACATACATGCATATGTGTGTAGATATACATATATATATATATATATATACATATATATATACATATATATATATACATATATATATATATATATATATATATATATATATATATATATATATATATATATATATATATATATATATATATTCATATATATGTGTATATATAAAATGTGTCTATGTACATGCTTGTATTTTTTAAATATTACCAAATCTTAAAGTTTTTTAATCAAGCTTTATTTATTATTATTATTATTATTATTATTATTATTATTATTATTATTATTATCATCATCATCATTATTATTATTATTACTATTATTATTATTATTATTATTATTATTATTATTATTATTATTATTGTTATTGTTATTGTTATAGTTATTGTTATTGTTATTATTTTTTTTTCATTGTTTATGGAAATCTGTTGCTGTATGTACGAGCTTAAGGGGTGTGCCTAGATGAAGTCTCCTGAGAATCTTAACGGTAGTGACGATAAAAGTCGCCATATGTTTCTTTTTTATGGATATGGAAAAGCTGATCTAAACTTTCGTTTTCAGTTCTTCTTCATAACCTGTTGTTACATTTCGAGCAGAAAGCACAACGTAATCCTTTAAAGTATAAAAAAAACGAGATAATAAAAAGAATGTTAGCCCTATAAATCTATGTAACATATCGAGTAGACCTTAATGTGTGTAGTATTTACAAAATAACTTATTTTTTTTCCACAAGTTACCGAAGAAGTAGACAAACCCATGTACGCCCTTCTCCCTAGACCAAAAAGTAATTATTTTAATTACTTTGTGGGTTTATAGAAAAAGAATTCTACTCAAGCCACTGCCATAAAATATGCATAGGTAGACCAGAAACTGCCGCGTCATACGTTGTTTCAAATAATATTTACGAGTATCCTGATACTGTATATGCAAATGTTACTTTTAACTCTATTTTTACTTCCACCCAGGAGGTTATGTTTTCACCTCTGTTTGTTTGTTTGTCACCAACCTTACTCAAAATGGTACCAATGAATTTTGATGAAAATTTCACGTTAGAAAAGAAGGCAAACTTAGAAGTGATTAGATTTTTGTGGTGATCCGGATCACCATCCGAAAGTAGGATTGTCTAAAAAGGATCCTTCACTATTGCGAGATTGGAATAATTTGGATATTTTTGCTCAGTACTCAAAACGTTACGTATAATTTTTATGTAAATTTCAAGATATGTCAGAAATGGGCTAACTCTATAGAAGTGATGAGATTTTGGCGGTGATCTGGATCACCACCCGGATCTAGGATTTGAAGAAAAAATTCTTCACTATTGCGAGACAGGATCAATTTGGACATTTTTGCCTATTAATCAGCAAATAAATCACAGAATACTTGGTAAATTTCTTTAAGTAATAAGCCATCATAAGGTCTAGCTATCACCACATTGTAGTACGGGCCCTTGTACTATTCCCAACCTTCTGATTCAGAATGGGAACAAATAGACAGGGGTCTAGTGAAGGTCGAGATGGTATGATAGAGGGAACTGAGCTGCCTTGGCGGAGGTCTGCGCTCTCTGAGTTTTTTTTTTTTTTTATTCTTTTTTTTTCTTGTGGGAGGGGGTGCCATAAATTACGTTTCAGCGGATTTTCAATAACAGTTGCTGACTTTAGCGCAGTAACTTGAGCACCGATAAACCAAGTACTCTCTGGATCGCAAGAACTTTAACAGATTCAAAGATCTAATTTTCTTTTATTTGTTTCAGTTTATCAACTGCTTTATATTTTCATCTTATAGGCATTTTCTTCTGTTGGAAGCTAATGGATTTGTGGCTAATTTCTTATGAATATGCCTGCCTGAATAATAATGACCAAGGTGTCCTTGAGCAATGAAATTAAAAATCTACACCTATAGTTATTGCAGACCGTCTTGTGTACTTTAATCTCCCCCATTAACCCGTCATTCAAATATTCACCTTTCGCCATATACTTTCACTTCTTTGGTATCTCCATGTCCGCAGCCTCTTGAAATCTTTATCTTTTTTTTTCACAAGATTGCTCAAATTAGTGGTTTCCCTTTTTCCGGTAATTATTTTCAAGACTTTCGCCGAAAACTATCCAGTTTAACCATCGCCCATGATGTCAACTTCAACAGGTGATTTTTTTTTAGCGCCCCAAGTACACGCGTCCACATAGACATGATGTACCGAATAGCTATAGGTTAAGCTACCCAATGGATAAATTGTTCCTATACTGTACACCAAATGTACGTAATAAAGTTACCTAACCTAATGTACACGATGAACAAAGTTGACAATTTGCAGAATGTACCCAGTTGACAAAAGGCACAATGTAGTCAGTGGATAAAATGTATGATTTTAAGCACATTTGGTATATTAAGTATATATTACCTGTTTGGTACATTTTGTCTTGTCTTGCACATTTGAACATTTGGTGCAATGGGTACCTTTTACCTATTCGGAAGGTTCTAGTTTTATATTTATTAAGTTTAGTCCATAGCGCACATTTTATCCTTTGGTTTGCTTTGCATAGATGACTACTGCTGTAATATCGGAAATATCTAATAATTCACGAGAATCAGTCGAATTTGACTTGGCACCATATACATCGTGATATTTACTTGCACTTGTTTTGTAATCTACAGTATAATTAAATAGAAAGTTTCTCTATTCGTCATGATTTTCACCTCAGACCGTTGACTTTATTCACTCCAAAACATGTGAAATAGAACCTCAAGGCTGCAAAATCATTGGCCATTATACTATATATTTCGCGATTGCACTGTACAATACGTTACGTAACGGGTAAGTGTAAAATTCTACGGCTTATCATCAAACATTTTCACTTTTGAATGCGTAATTAGGGGAGATTAGCGTAAATCTGTGTAAAAACAGAAAGTTTCTCTGTTCGTCACGATTTTCACCTCAGACTGTTGACTTCATTCACTCAGAAATATGTGAAACAAGTCCTCGAGGACCCCGGTTATTATATAGGCTACAAAAAATTGAACATTTGCATCTTGAAAAAGGTTTTGGAAACCACATGTCGTCCAAGTGTAGTAAACTGAAAATAGATGTGATCGAGATTCTCTATAACGTCATTTATAGAGCTGCTACAATTGATAATATTATCGATATTGTGATGAAAAAGTGAATGAATGCAAAGTTGTATAAATTCTAAAGTGAAATGTATTCTTTTTATTGTTCAAATTAGGCTCCATCAACCCCTGAACTGCTGTTTCATCAATTAGTTGTTCCTAAAAAATGCCACACATTTAAATGATGGGGTGGCCCAACGGGTCCCCATCTGCTAGTAAGCAATATGGTCTAAGACAGTGGTTACCAATTCAAGGGTCACGAGTGTATTTCTGAGGGTCGCCAGAGGGTCTTACAAAAATATATCTTAATTCACAGTTGTTCACGTTTTTATTTTCTTTAATGTAACTGATTTACTTTAGTAGAACTAAGATAAGTAATCTACTAGATGCATAGTAATGACAACTTGTTTTCATTCCCATTTAAAATGTATTGAAATTCATTGTGCTAGTAAATATAAACTGAAATGTAGTAACAAGAGCTCATAAACATTTTGAAAGTACGTTTAACTGCAACATGAAATGGTTGGATTTATGATTATAATTAAGGTCGCTATTCCAGGTTAGGACTGCCTATAGAGTCCCAACCAAAATGGCTGGGAAACACTGGTCTAAGAGATGACCCACTTTAATTCTAGTTTTTCCTTGGAATGAAAAACTCCAGGAGCCAAGGGGTGTTCGCATGCTAAAAAGGGCCCCTAGGTTACTCACTATTTTCTGAAAGAACATCACCTGGGGCATCATTTTAGCGAGGGTAGGCCTAGACATTCTGAAACCCGGCAGTAATCTTGCTAGGGATGGTTTTGTAGCTATTGACCATACTAAAAATTTCTGCAAAAATTTGGGGTAGGGGAAATTCAAATCTTAATAACTCAGCAAGGAAATAAGCTACTTGCATGAAATACCCATCAAAATATAGCTTATAGGGTATGCTACAAGATGAAAGTAAGAAATATTAAAATAGGTCAAGGTCAAGGTCACCAGAGCTCAAGCAATGACGTAATTTGACACGCCCAAAATCTGGGCCTCTAAAAACTTAGAATTAAACCAGAACCCAGTTGTAAACTAATTTATTCCTTTATTTGTAGATTCTAGTAGAGTACTACATAGGAAAGTTTTTAAAAATTATTTGAAGAAAAAAACACACACTTTAACCCTTTTATTTTCAAGTCAAAATATCGAAAAAAATGCCAAAAATGCAATTTTTCAAATTTTGTGCATGTTATGTGAGCTTTTTGAAAGTGTATCAAAAGAGATAAAAACATCCCAAAACTTTAGAAAATACAGGATTAAGAATAGTAAGAAACCTATAAATGTCTTTTTAGAGGGGAACAGAGGGGCCACGAGGGTAAGGGTAAGGGGGTAGGGGGTAGGGTGTAGGGGGTAGGAGGTAGACGTTGAAAGAATGGTGTTGAAAGTGTTTTCACTTATCATTCACAGTTTTTAATCTACTGCCTGTGACCTGAACTTACTCCCTGGGCATTGGGTCATACATGCAGAGGCCTGTGAATCAGTGAGTCAGCACCTTTATAGGGAATTCCCACTTTCTACACTGTACATTTTGCTTGTGTCCATGAAGCCACTCATCAGTGTCCCTAAGTTTCTTTCATGGAAATCATGTATTTCTAGGTGAGTACATATAGATGGATAGACTAGATTAAAATACATCATGTAGCCTTCCTTGAGTGGGTACTCTCTTACTATTTCATATAATTTAAAGCCATTGGGCATTTGATGTGAAGAGATGAGAAGATGTTGCATTGCATTTCAAAATCTTAGGTGTACATTATACATACACATATATACATAACATACATGTACATAGATAAATTGCATACACATTAAAAATTAATGTCAGGGGGTTAGTAGTAAGAAAGTTTCCTCTGTTGATTTCAGGCTATTCTGTGCATGTGTGAGATGGCTAGTTTATCAACTAAACGCTTGAGGAGATCAACACCAATACCAAGCCCACATCCGCCTGTTGATATAGAAAAATGCATCATTTGCCAAACGGATCAGCCACACCTTAATACCACCAGTAGTGATAACGGCAGAAAACGTATTGCTGAAGCAGCATCTATACGAAAGGATGTTGTTTGTGATAGATTGAAATAGGTCGACAATAGTAAAATTGTTTACCACATAAGTAATGACTGTTATAAACAATATACTCTGAAGAAGACCCTTGATAGAATTAGGTTAGCAGGCTGTCCAGAGTCTCCTGATCCAGGTACACAGCAGGGCTCATCTCACTCAGATTCTAGGTCTAGGAGATCATCTATTGCTTGTAGAGATCCTGAATGTAAGCCTGATGACGTTGACATTTTCTCACAAAAGTGTGTAATCTGTGGGAATGCCAAACACAACAATGATTACTCAAAATATCGCATCTCAGAAAAAGGGAGGACTGATGCTTCTCTGAAAGCAGCTTTGCTTCTGCAAGACGAGGTATATATCAAAACTTCAGACTTGCAGGAGGCAAATGCAGTATTCGGAGCTGATTTGTATTGCCATAAGACATGTGTTCGGAACTACATACGAAAAGGAGAGAAACTCTCAGGGTCGCAATCAGCTGGTCAGCGGAAGTTGGATATATTTGAGAATGTGTTGAAAGATATAGAATCTGACTTGAACACTGGGAAATCTTACGACCTGTCATTTGTAGCCGATCGTTGCAACATGTTTTCTAATGAAAAGCAACTGAACTACAAGTTTAAAAAGAGAGATGTGAAAATGTACCTAATCAGTGTGTACAAAAATGAGTTGTCATTTTTTTCGCATCCAGGTTCTAGTAGGTTGCCCACAATGTTTTTCAGGGTAGGTGCTAATACACCGCAGGTACAATCAGACACGTCTGGTGGAAACGATTGTGACATTAACACTGATGTTTTGAAACGTTGTGGCAGGTTGTTACGACAGTGCATTATGAAACATGACTTTGAACTTGATGACAAATTTTGTGACTGCACTGAATTAGAGGATGCCTACAATGCTATAGTCCTTCCAGATCAGGTTGGACATTTCTTCTCAGGATTGTTTGATGTTGATATTGATTGTGATGATGGAGAAAGTTATCAACAAGTAAATTCGGAACGAAAACAGCGGCTTTGAAGGCCAAGCCTGAGAAATTTCTCCAGAACTTTGCCAGGAATCCATATGATACAGATTTCACCTTAGTGGAAAAAATTCTGGTGCAGGTGTATCCATTGAAAGCTCCAGGTGATTATCAAACAATGGACCACCTCAGATACCATGTATTTCACCACAGTTCCAAAACAATCCTAGACCTTCCACCAACCAGCAGATTGATCATAGGCCATATCCAAAGGGCTGTCTATGGGTCATACATGCAGACACACTGTTTGGATAATCCACATCTTGATCCCATAGACTTTGGTTTCTTTGAGCAGGATGGCCTATTGCGTCCAGTGCGGGATCAAATTTTGATGCCACCTGACTTTCCTATGCCATGCACATGCACTTCATGTGCAACGAAACGTTGTTCCTGCGGGAAGCGTGGCATCAGGTGCTGCCCTTACTGTCAATGCCAAGCTTCAGACAAGGGGTGCAAGAATGTAGGATAGATCATCATACAGAATAGATTTAATCACATTGAATGGTGGTTTGGATGTCAGCTCCACTTTCATAAAAGAATTTTCCTGGGTTGCGAAACGTCAGTGTTTGCAATGAGGATGTTTTTAATAGTTTAGTTTTACCCCTAAGGGTTCTGCATGATAACCATGTGTCACCGGCAACTAATTTCCTTTGATTATTTGAACGATTCATCATATCAAATTGTTTAGTTTAAAGATGGCATTTTTCCGATTTTCAAATATTTTCGTCTTGGGCCTGAGAGGGTTAAAAGACAGGTTTTAGACATAATGACATTATGATAGGTTTCTTACTATTTAATCATGTGCTGTTTAAAGATTTGGGGCTGCTTTAATCTCTTTTGATACGCTTTCAAAAAGCTCACATAACTAGCATGAAATTTTGAAAAATCGCATTTTTGCCATTTTTTTTCGATATTTTGACTTGAAAATAAAAGGGTTAAAGTGTGTGTATTTTTTTCTTCAAATAATTTTTAAAAACTATCCTATGTAATACTCTACTAGAATCTACAAATGAAAGAATAAATTAGTTTACAACTGGGTTCTGGTTTAATTTTAAGTTTTTAGAAGCCCAGATTTTGGGCAAGTGTCAAATTACGTCATTGCTTGAGCTCTGGTGACCTTGACCTTGACCTATTTTAATATTTCTTACTTTCATCTTGTAGCATACCCTATAAGCTATATTTTGATGGGTATTTTATGCAAGTAGCTTATTTCCTTACTGAGTTATTAAGATTTGAATTTCCCCTACCCCAAATTTTTGCAGAAATTTTTAGTATGGTCAATAGCTACAAAACCATCCCTAGCAAGATAACTGCCGGGTTTCAGAATGTCTACCCTCGCTAAAATGATGCCCCAGGTGATGTTCTTTCAGAAAATAGTGAGTAACCTAGGGGCCCTTTTTAGCATGCGAACACCCCTTGGCTCCAGGAGTAAAAGGATGATTTTAGAAAATCATCTAACTGTATCAGATCATTACAAATAGCGATCGAGTAAATCCTTGTAATAGCTGTAATAGAGCTGAGGATCACACGGAAAAACAGCTAGTTTCATTTCTGTCAGTCTATATATTTTTCTAGCAATCGACCAATTAAAATAGGCTCAAATAATTAATTGAAATATGCTCAAATAATAATTATAACAACATAGTATACAAAATAGTAATCAGTTATAAGTGGCATTGTTGCAAGATCAAGACAAAGAGTTTGCTTGAGGTTCTGAAATTGAATTTTGAAACTGTCAAATACTGCAATGGTTTTGATATCGAAATTTTTAGGAGTGTGGTATGGACGAGCTATGCGACTGTTGACAGATGACCCAAATTTGGTTATGTTCATAAGAAATAGAATGTCAAAAACAAAAAATGTTAATAAGTCATACTTTCAAAAAGGAATTAGATAAGATTTTTGCCAAAGGTTTCATTTATGATAATTACTTGAATATGTAGCGTTTGTATTTATTAGTTGAGGACGTTTGTACAGTAAACTTTATTGTATAGTGTATAATCTATAAATTTATTTAATTTGTATTGAGTTTTGTAAAACACTGTAAGTTCATATCTGTATATAGTAGATTGGCCAGGGCACCAGCCACCCCATGAGATACTACCGCTAGAGAGTTATTGGGTCCTTTGACCGGCCAAACAGTACTACATTGGATCCTTTTCTCTGGTTACTGATCATTTTCCTTTTGCCTACACATACACCGAATAGTCTGGCCTATCTTTACATATACTCCTCTGTCCATATACACCCGACAACACTGAGATTACCAAACAATTTTTCCTCGCTCAAGGAGTTAACTACTGCAATGTAATTGTTCAGTGACTACTTTCCTCTTACTATGGGTAGAAGAAACTAGCTATGGTAAGCAGCTCTTCTAGGAGAAGGATACTCCAAAATCAAACCATTGTTCTCTAGTCTTGGATAGTGCCATAGCTTCTGTACCATGGTTTCACTGTCTTGGGGTAGAGGTCTCTTGCTTAACAGTACTCTCGGACACACCATTTCATCTTTTTCCGCTTCCTCTTGTTTTTTTAAAGTTTTTTGTAGTTTATATGTGAA
>NC_090726.1:133956157-133958657 GCF_036898095.1 Palaemon carinicauda | reverse complement strand
ATCTTATTCTTCTTCTTCTTGTTCTTCTTCTTGTTCTTCTGGACTCTTTATTTTTTATGGTTTTTGTGTTTTGTATTTTTGGAAGGATTTTTTATTTTTTATATTTTTGGGGGATTTTTTAGTTTTTAAATTTTTTTTAATTTCTTTTTTTTATATTTTCTATTTTTCTAGGTTTTCCTTTAACTCCTTACTCGTCACTATTTATTTCATCTTCCAACTGATTCATCAAATCCGCCTATTCCATAACTACTTTTTGAGTATCACCAGTCTGTCCAGTCTTCGCCAGAAGTCTTTGCTTTAGAGTCTTGATTTCTCTCCTTAGACTTTCCACTTTACTTTCTGTCTGTTTTCTGATTCTTCTTTCTTCTATTAGCTCTTTATCAAGCCTTGTGCTCTCTTCTTCTCTCCTTAGAATTTCTCTCTTTTGTTGTTTCACTATATTATCAATTTGCATTACCAATATTTCAAGCCAATCTATCTTGACTTCCATATCCTCTTTTTCTTGCTTAAGAATTTTCGCTCCTTCCGTCACAAGATTTGGCCGATCCTCTACCTCTCTTTTGATTGTTTCTACCTCCTGCATGTTTTGAATATGTAGACTTTCCATTTTTTCTTCTAAAATAGCTATTTGTTCCTCTTTTTCTTTTCTTAATCTCTCCTCTTTCATTAACTCCTCTTTAAACTTTTCTTTCTCTTCTTGAACTCTTTGTGCTTCAGCATTCTTTTCCATATTTTGAATCATTACACCTTCCATGTTTTCTTTGAGAATAGCTATTTGTTCCTCTCTTTCTTTCCTTAGTCTTTCCTCTTCCATTAACTCCTCTTTAAGCTTTTCTTTCTCTTCTTGAACTCTTTGTGCCTCAGCATTCGTTTCCATATTTTGAATCATTACACCTTCCATGTTTTCTTTGAGAATAGCTATTTGTTCCTCTCTTTCTTTCCTTAGTCTTTCCTCTTCCATTAACTCCTCTTTAAGCTTTTCTTTCTCTTCTTGAACTCTTTGTGCTTCAGCATTCGTTTCCATATTTTGAATCATTACACCTTCAATGTTTTCTTTGAGAATAGCTATTTGTTCCTCTCTTTCTTTCCTTAGTCTTTCCTCTTCCATTAACTCCTCTTTAAGCTTTTCTTCCTCTTCTTGAACTCTTTGTGCCTCAGCATTCGTTTCCATATTTTGAATCATTACACCTTCCATGTTTTCTTTGAGAATAGCTATTTGTTCCTCTCTTTCTTTCCTTAGTCTTTCCTCTTCCATTAACTCCTCTTTAAGCTTTTCTTTCTCTTCTTGAACTCTTTGTGCCTCAGCATTCGTTTCCATATTTTGAATCATTACACCTTCCATGTTTTCTTTGAGAATAGCTATTTGTTCCTCTCTTTCTTTCCTTAGTCTTTCCTCTTCCATTAACTCCTCTTTAAGCTTTTCTTTCTCTTCTTGAACTCTTTGTGCTTCAGCATTCGTTTCCATATTTTGAATCATTACACCTTCAATGTTTTCTTTGAGAATAGCTATTTGTTCCTCTCTTTCTTTCCTTAGTCTTTCCTCTTCCATTAACTCCTCTTTAAGCTTTTCTTCCTCTTCTTGAACTCTTTGTGCCTCAGCATTCGTTTCCATATTTTGAATCATTACACCTTCAATGTTTTCTTTGCGAATAGCTATTTGTTCCTCTCTTTCTTTCCTTAGTCTTTCTTCTTCCATTAGCTCTTCTTTCAGCTTTTCTTTCTCTTCTTGAACTCTTTGTGCTTCAGCATTCGTTTCCATATTTTGAATCATTTCACCTTCCATGTTTTCTTTGAGAATAGCTATTTGTTCCTCTCTTTCTTTCCTTAGTCTTTCCTCTTCCATTAACTCCTCTTTAAGCTTTTCTTCCTCTTCTTGAACTCTTTGTGCCTCAGCATTCGTTTCCATATTTTGAATCATTACACCTTCCATGTTTTCTTTGAGAATAGCTATTTGTTCCTCTCTTTCTTTCCTTAGTCTTTCCTCTTCCATTAACTAATCTTTAAGCTTTTCTTTTTCTTCTTGAACTCTGTGCCTCAGCATTCGTTTCCATATTTTGAATCATTACAGCTTCCACGTTTTCTTTGAGAATAGCTATTTGTTCCTCTCTTTCTTTCCTTAGTCTTTCCTCTTCCATTAACTCCTCTTTAAGATTTTCTTTCTCTTCTTGAACTCTTTGTGCTTCAGCATTCGTTTCCATATTTTGAATCATTATACCTTCCATGTTTTCTTTGAGAATAGCTATTTGTTCCTCTCTTTCTTTCCTTAGTCTTTCCTCTTCCATTAATTCCTCTTTAAGCTTTTCTTTCTCTTCTTGAACTCTTTGTGCTTCAGCATTCGTTTCCATATTTTGAATCATTTCACCTTCCATGTTTTCTTTGTGAATAGCTATTTGTTCCTCTCTTTCTTTCCTTAGTCTTTCCTCTTCCATTAACTCCTCTTTAAGATTTTCTTTCTCTTCTTGAACTCTTTGTGCCTCAGCATTCGTTTCCATATTTTGAA
>NC_090726.1:133938285-133948285 GCF_036898095.1 Palaemon carinicauda | reverse complement strand
TTTTTGATATGAAGAGAAAAACTCTTTTTCCAAAGACAAGCTAACCCACCCTCACACCTACCGGAAAAAGACTCGATAGCTTTCTCCGAATAGACTGACAGTGACCCTATCACTTCATAATGCTCATCAATAAACTGTAAATCACCAAGTCTGTTTTCCGTAACAAATGTTTCTTGTAAAAATATAAAGTCATACTGACTTACTGCAAGCTCTCTGACCAGATCAATATTTTTCGCCAGAGAGCAACAATTATATGTACAAAGTTTCAATACCATAATAAATAGAAAGCAAGGGTACAAATATCAACAATGATATAAAATAAACAAATGGTTACACTAATAATATCAAAAATTTGTCTTACTGTCTCTTTTTGTATATATATATATATATATATATATATATATATATATATATATATATATATATATATATATATACATATATATATATGTATATATATATATATATATATATATATATATATATATATATATATATATATATATATATATATATATATATATATATATATATATATATGTATATATATATATATATATATATATATATATATATATATATATATATATATATATATATATATTTACATATATATGTATATATTATCACGCCCGAAAGTATTTTCGTTCGTTCATTTATACATTTATCTATTTATTTATTTTTTTTGCCCACGCAATCGTATGTTTGCTGCTTGTTGGTGACTGGGTGTTGTTTGCTTGTTATTTATTTTGCAGTCGTTAAGGAGGGTAGTTCTAATCCAACAATTTCTTCCTTTACATGATGACGTGGAAGCAGAGAGACTTCTTTTTCGGGAAAAGCCCAAGTTTGCGGTCAGTGATCCTCTGAACGCTAGAGAGGTTGGGATTGCCTTGGAGAGGTACTTATCTACTGAGAGCAGTGGATTTGCCTTGGATCGCTGCAATGGTGTGTAGCTGTTAGTGCCCTTTATTAGACATCAATGCCTGTCTTTGAGTCTTCAGCACCTTATACCACTGTCACGCCCGTTTGATCATTCTTCCGCTGCTGATGCAGGGATGTTTGTCTTCGAAGAGCAGCTGTGATAGTGTTTTTATCAAGTTCTCGATACCAATCTTGGTCTTCATCTGGAGGATTACAACACCTTTTAATCTGCGATGGAACACGGGAGAGGATATCAGCCTTGGACAGCCCCTAAAGAAAATTCAGATTTATCACCTGGTCCCTCATGTTTATTACTGCAACTGCAGCGCCGTTGATGATACTTTACGAGAAGTTAAGTATTGGTATTAGTAACTGTCCTCCATTTTTAGAACTGCAATTAACCTTAACAACACTTCATTACAAAGGAGCATCAAGTTTACGCTGCAGTGACCTGAAACTTACCTCGGTCCAAATATTATTTAATTATTTTCTTTTTCTTTTGTAAATAAATATTTATATTTCCTTTTTGTATCATACTCCCTCGTTGTCCTTTGCCATCATTGTTTATGAACTATAACTGGTTGTTAAAGGTACTTAAGGTTGTACAAAATACTATTGTTTTTTTTATGTAACGGCTTTATGCAAATTATAAAGAACCTGCTTTAACATAAAACGTTAATGTTATTAATTAAGTCGTGACATAAATTGGCGACCGTGACAGGATGGCAAGGGGTCAGTGAGGTAGTGTGAAAAAGTATAATTTTTTTTTCTCTCTCTTTACGGGAAACTTTTAATAGTTCATCGTGTTAAGTAGCATTTGCTTATTTTCACAAGATGTCAACTTTAAGCGAGTTAACTGCCATAGGTAAGGAACTTGGATTGTCAGGATCTGACTTAGCATATTTCATAAAAGAGCAACAGGAGTTCGAACGCGCTAAACGAGCAGAGCAGAGAGACGCTGAAAGAGAGCAAATGGAAGCAGAAAAAGCAATATTGGCTGAAAAGAGAGCGCTTATGGAAGCTGATAAAGAAAGGCTTGAGTTAGAGATAACTTTAAAGTCTTCAAAGTCCGATGAAACTTCTATGAGTGCTTTTGTGCCAGCTAAGTTCAGTGATAAGTGGGGAACTAAGCTAATTCCTAAGTTTAGCGAGTCAGATGTCGGAAAAGTTTTCATTGCTTTTGAGAAAGTAGCTCATCAGTTGGCTTGGCCCAAGGAACTCTGGGCTGTATTAGTGCAATCTGCATTCTCTGGTAAGGCACAAGTAGTTTATGCAGCGTTAAGTGCAGAAGATTCCAGTGATTATGATATTGTGAAAAAAATGATTTTAAATGCATACCAGCTAATCCCAGAAGCTTACCGGCAGAAATTCAGATTCTGGCGTAAAATGTTTAATCAAACATTTGTAGAATGGGCAGGCCAGAAAGCAGTTAAACTTGACGAGTGGTTGGCTGCAGAGGAGGCAACTATATTTGCCGAGTTACGAGAACTGGTTTTGTTGGAGGATTTTAAAAATAACATTCCCAAAGACGTCCGCATCCATATTGAAGAATTTAACATTGATAATGTGAATGAGGCAGCAAAGGCAGCAGACAGGTTTGTTTTGTCACACAAGCATTATGGTAAGAAGAAAACTCATTGGGAAGCAGGTGTGGAAAAGGTGGAAGTAATAAAGGGTAGAGAAAGTCCTTCATCCCCTTCGAGGGATGCGAGGCAGGCCCGGGACATTGTTTGTTATAAGTGTGGTAAGAAAGGTCATGTTAAGTCACATTGTCCTGAAGTAACTAAGTCGGTTAAACCAGTTATGTTGATGGATTGTAGGTCAGTGCCGCCTGTGTCTTCTAGTCTTGAAGGAGAGGTGAGTGGGAGCACGCCTTATGGTAAGGAATTTGAAGACTTTGTCTTTAGAGGTATAGTGAAAGTTGGATCTGAGGCAACTGATGGTAATATCGTTGCATTGCTGCGGGATACTGGCTCGTGCCAGTCCTGCATTCTGGAAACCTCTCTCCCTAAAGATTTCTCACGGAAAGGTCAGGATTTTGTGTTGCTTGGGGGTTTCCCAGATACAGTAACATCTTGGCCTGTGGAAGAAGTTTATTTGGAATCTCCTTTGGTAACTGGTAGGTTGAAACTGGCTGTAGTTAGTGCATTGCCTGTGAGTGGTGTGGATTTGTTGATAGGCAATGATGTGATGCAAGGTAGTGGCACAGCCTGTGCATCAGAAGGTCGAAAGGGGGTTAGTGTGGTTAATGAACGTGTTATGGTAAATGTTAAACCTGTTGTTCCTGTAACCCGAGCCCAATCTAGAGAGGAAGTCAAAGGTGGAGAAGCTGACATAAATTTGGAAAACTGCTTCCAAACCAAAACTCAACCTAAGACAAAGAAAGGTAAGTCCAAGCAGAAAAAAAATCTTTCGTTAAAGTCTATGGTTAATATATCTGAAGACTTTGCTACAGATTCTAGTTGCATGTTTCCAGATAGGCAAACCCTAATTAGTGCTCAAAAAGAAGATGGCGAATTGAAAAGTATATATGAAGAAGCAGAACAGCTAAAGGAACAGGATGATTTAAGTGAAGCAAGTTATGTATTAAAGAATGATGTGTTATATAGATTAATTCGTCCAGTGACCGCATCTACTGATGAAGAGTGGAAGGTAAGGGAACAAATTGTAGTACCTAGTAAGTTTAGGCATTTTATTTTGCAAGAGGCTCATGAAAGTGAATGGGGTGGTCATTTAGGAATACAAAAAACACTGTCCAAAGTGAAAGATAATTTTTTTTGGCCTTCTGTAAAGAAAGATGTAGTCAGACATTGTAAGTCATGTCATCAGTGCCAAATGGTTGGAAAACCCAACCAGAAAATTACTAAAGCGCCTTTAATTCCTATCTCAGCTGTTGAAGAACCATTCACGCAAATTGTTATTGACATTGTGGGTCCTTTACCCAAAACCAAAACAGGTTTTCAGTACATGTTAACTATAATGGACAGAACCACTAGATTTCCTGAGGTAATACCTGTTAGAGGCATTAAGAGTGGTATTGTAATTAAGCATCTCATGGACTTCTTTTCTCGTTATGGTTTGCCTCGAGAGATACAGTCGGATCAAGGTTCTAATTTCACTAGTAGGGAGTTCCAGGCTAAAATGAATGAACTTGGCATTAAACACAACTTGGCATCCTCATATCATCCCGAAAGTCAGGGAATACTTGAAAGATTTCACTCCACTCTGAAGAATGCTTTGACTAAGTATTGTTTAGACCATGTTGAGGAATGGGATAAAGACTTGCCTTTATTGCGTTTTGCTTTAAGATCAGCCCCTAGTGAATCTCTGGGTTTTTCTCCTTTTCAGATGGTCTATGGACACAATGTGAGAGGGCCTCTTGATTTATTAAGGGAACATTGGGAAGGGAGTAATGGTAAAATAAATTCACTTGATTATATTTTGTCTTTCAAAGAGAAATTATGGAGCATTTGGCAATGGGCCCAAAATAATCTCTCTACTTCGCAGGCTAAAATGAAAACTCATTATGATAGAAAGTCTCAAGTTAGGAATTTTGAAGCAGGAGAACAAGTACTAGTGTTACTTCCAATTCCAGGTCAGTTCAGAGCTCAGTTTGTAGGTCCAGCAGTGGTTAAGAAGAAACTGAATGATGTTGATTATTTGGTGGAAATTCCAGGGAGGAGGAAAAAGTATCAGTTGTGTCATATTAACATTATGAAGAAATATTTTTCCAGAGCTAACACTGTTAAATCTGTTTCAGCTGTTGTACCTAAAGAATGTAATGGACAAGAAGTGGAAAGCAAAGAATATGGATGGAATGGCGAAAACTCTAAAATTTTGTGTAACCCAGATAGTTTGTTTAAACATCTGAATGCTCAGGAAGCTACTGATATTAAGGATTTATTCGAAGAACATCCGTCAATATTTAAGGACACTCCTGGTCTTGTGCGTAGTTTGCAACATGATGTTGTACTAAACCCAAATGCCCAGCCAATTAGACAAGCCCCTTACAGGTTAAGTCCACAGAAAGCTGAAGCTGTGAGAAAGGAAGTCAGTTATATGTTGGAGAATGACTTGATAACACCAAGTAGCAGTCCTTGGAGTTCCCCGGTTGTATTAGTGAAAAAGGAAAATGGACAAGACAGGTTGTGTTTTGACTACAGGAAAGTAAACGACTTAACAGTTGCTGACAATTTCCCTCTGCCTCGCATAGAAGATTGCATAGATAAGATTGGTAATGCCAAGTATATTAGTAAGTTAGACCTTTTAAAAGGTTACCGGCAGGTTCCTCTGACTGAAAATGCACGAGAAATATCAGCATTTATAACACCTGAAGGTTTATTCGAATGTAAAGTCATGCCCTTTGGCATGCGTAATGCAGCCAGTACCTTCCAGAGAATGATGTGGATGATCACGAATGGATTGAAGGGTTGTGTAGTTTATCTGGACGATATAATTATTTTCAGTGACAACTGGAAAGATCATGTCGATAGAATCAGGGCCTTATTTCGTGCAATTGCTGACGCTGGTTTGGTAGTAAACCTTTCTAAATGCGAATTTGGAAAAGCTGAAGTTATCTACCTAGGACATCACGTCGGACAAGGTAAAGTATTACCCAAGGAAAAAAACATTGAAGCTGTACTAGCTTTTCCCACTCCAAAAACTCGGAAAAATGTAAGGCAATTTGTTGGTCTCGCTGGTTACTATCGCAGGTTTGTCCCCAGTTTTTCTGAAATAGTAACTCCTTTAACTAATCTTTTAAGAGAAATCTAGATTCTTGTGGGACGATACATGTCAACGAGCCTTTGATAAATTAAAAGGCATTTTAAGCACCTACCCTATTTTGAAATCACCTGACTTTCAGAAGGGGTTCAAGTTAATGGTGGATGCCAGCGATCTCGGAGTAGGAGCAGTGCTATTGCAAGACGATAGTGAAGGTATTGAACATCCTGTTTCATATTTTTCTAGGAAACTTAATGAGCATCAAAAGAAATATAGCACAATCGAAAAGGAAGCCTTAGCTTTAGTTTTAGCTCTACAACATTTTGAAATTTATGTAACATCTAGCGTTGATCCAATTGTTGTGTATTCAGATCACAACCCTTTAAAATTTGTGAACAAATTTAGGAACAAAAACAGAAGGCTCACTAATTGGAGTCTTATGCTTCAGGAATATAATTTGACTGTAAAACATGTGAAAGGGAAGGACAATGTCGTCGCTGATGCCCTCTCTAGAAATCTGTGATGTCTTTTCCACTTGGATTATTGTTTTGTTTTCGTATTTATATTCTTTTTCTTCCTGCAGTGTCTTTGGTGCAACATCTCGTTCTTTCATCATTGGTTTTTTGTTTGTGGAACTGATAATTTACTGGTCTTGAGGCCATTTAACGTTGCCGTTAATTTTTTTTTTCAGTACATGTTGAGATATAAAATTAGTTGGAACTCTCATATGAGTTGTAAAAATTTTTTTTATTTTTTTCACCTATTAGGTTGGGGGTATCACGCCCGAAAGTATTTTCGTTCGTTCATTTATACATTTATCTATTTATTTATTTTTTTTGCCCACGCAATCGTATGTTTGCTGCTTGTTGGTGACTGGGTGTTGTTTGCTTGTTATTTATTTTGCAGTCGTTAAGGAGGGTAGTTCTAATCCAACAATTTCTTCCTTTACATGATGACGTGGAAGCAGAGAGACTTCTTTTTCGGGAAAAGCCCAAGTTTGCGGTCAGTGATCCTCTGAACGCTAGAGAGGTTGGGATTGCCTTGGAGAGGTACTTATCTACTGAGAGCAGTGGATTTGCCTTGGATCGCTGCAATGGTGTGTAGCTGTTAGTGCCCTTTATTAGACATCAATGCCTGTCTTTGAGTCTTCAGCACCTTATACCACTGTCACGCCCGTTTGATCATTCTTCCGCTGCTGATGCAGGGATGTTTGTCTTCGAAGAGCAGCTGTGATAGTGTTTTTATCAAGTTCTCGATACCAATCTTGGTCTTCATCTGGAGGATTACAACACCTTTTAATCTGCGATGGAACACGGGAGAGGATATCAGCCTTGGACAGCCCCTAAAGAAAATTCAGATTTATCACCTGGTCCCTCATGTTTATTACTGCAACTGCAGCGCCGTTGATGATACTTTACGAGAAGTTAAGTATTGGTATTAGTAACTGTCCTCCATTTTTAGAACTGCAATTAACCTTAACAACACTTCATTACAAAGGAGCATCAAGTTTACGCTGCAGTGACCTGAAACTTACCTCGGTCCAAATATTATTTAATTATTTTCTTTTTCTTTTGTAAATAAATATTTATATTTCCTTTTTGTATCATACTCCCTCGTTGTCCTTTGCCATCATTGTTTATGAACTATAACTGGTTGTTAAAGGTACTTAAGGTTGTACAAAATACTATTGTTTTTTTTATGTAACGGCTTTATGCAAATTATAAAGAACCTGCTTTAACATAAAACGTTAATGTTATTAATTAAGTCGTGACATAAATTGGCGACCGTGACAGGATGGCAAGGGGTCAGTGAGGTAGTGTGAAAAAGTATAATTTTTTTTTTCTCTCTCTTTACGGGAAACTTTTAATAGTTCATCGTGTTAAGTAGCATTTGCTTATTTTCACAAGATGTCAACTTTAAGCGAGTTAACTGCCATAGGTAAGGAACTTGGATTGTCAGGATCTGACTTAGCATATTTCATAAAAGAGCAACAGGAGTTCGAACTCGCTAAACGAGCAGAGCAGAGAGACGCTGAAAGAGAGCAAATGGAAGCAGAAAAAGCAATATTGGCTGAAAAGAGAGCGCTTATGGAAGCTGATAAAGAAAGGCTTGAGTTAGAGATAACTTTAAAGTCTTCAAAGTCCGATGAAACTTCTATGAGTGCTTTTGTGCCAGCTAAGTTCAGTGATAAGTGGGGAACTAAGCTAATTCCTAAGTTTAGCGAGTCAGATGTCGGAAAATTTTTCATTGCTTTTGAGAAAGTAGCTCATCAGTTGGCTTGGCCCAAGGAACTCTGGGCTGTATTAGTGCAATCTGCATTCTCTGGTAAGGCACAAGTAGTTTATGCAGCGTTAAGTGCAGAAGATTCCAGTGATTATGATATTGTGAAAAAAATGATTTTAAATGCATACCAGCTAATCCCAGAAGCTTACCGGCAGAAATTCAGATTCTGGCGTAAAATGTTTAATCAAACATTTGTAGAATGGGCAGGCCAGAAAGCAGTTAAACTTGACGAGTGGTTGGCTGCAGAGGAGGCAACTATATTTGCCGAGTTACGAGAACTGGTTTTGTTGGAGGATTTTAAAAATAACATTCCCAAAGACGTCCGCATCCATATTGAAGAATTTAACATTGATAATGTGAATGAGGCAGCAAAGGCAGCAGACAGGTTTGTTTTGTCACACAAGCATTATGGTAAGAAGAAAACTCATTGGGAAGCAGGTGTGGAAAAGGTGGAAGTAATAAAGGGTAGAGAAAGTCCTTCATCCCCTTCGAGGGATGCGAGGCAGGCCCGGGACATTGTTTGTTATAAGTGTGGTAAGAAAGGTCATGTTAAGTCACATTGTCCTGAAGTAACTAAGTCGGTTAAACCAGTTATGTTGATGGATTGTAGGTCAGTGCCGCCTGTGTCTTCTAGTCTTGAAGGAGAGGTGAGTGGGAGCACGCCTTATGGTAAGGAATTTGAAGACTTTGTCTTTAGAGGTATAGTGAAAGTTGGATCTGAGGCAACTGATGGTAATATCGTTGCATTGCTGCGGGATACTGGCTCGTGCCAGTCCTGCATTCTGGAAACCTCTCTCCCTAAAGATTTCTCACGGAAAGGTCAGGATTTTGTGTTGCTTGGGGGTTTCCCAGATACAGTAACATCTTGGCCTGTGGAAGAAGTTTATTTGGAATCTCCTTTGGTAACTGGTAGGTTGAAACTGGCTGTAGTTAGTGCATTGCCTGTGAGTGGTGTGGATTTGTTGATAGGCAATGATGTGATGCAAGGTAGTGGCACAGCCTGTGCATCAGAAGGTCGAAAGGGGGTTAGTGTGGTTAATGAACGTGTTATGGTAAATGTTAAACCTGTTTTTCCTGTAACCCGAGCCCAATCTAGAGAGGAAGTCAAAGGTGGAGAAGCTGACATAAATTTGGAAAACTGCTTCCAAACCAAAACTCAACCTAAGACAAAGAAAGGTAAGTCCAAGCAGAAAAAAAATCTTTCGTTAAAGTCTATGGTTAATATATCTGAAGACTTTGCTACAGATTCTAGTTGCATGTTTCCAGATAGGCAAACCCTAATTAGTGCTCAAAAAGAAGATGGCGAATTGAAAAGTATATATGAAGAAGCAGAACAGCTAAAGGAACAGGATGATTTAAGTGAAGCAAGTTATGTATTAAAGAATGATGTG
Organism: Palaemon carinicauda; assembly: GCF_036898095.1. Taxonomy (NCBI): domain Eukaryota; kingdom Metazoa; phylum Arthropoda; class Malacostraca; order Decapoda; family Palaemonidae; genus Palaemon; species Palaemon carinicauda. Next base: position 133,938,968 of record NC_090726.1, on the reverse strand, counting down.
TTATATAGATTAATTCGTCCAGTGACTGCATCTACTGATGAAGAGTGGAAGGTAAGGGAACAAATTGTAGTACCTAGTAAGTTTAGGCATTTTATTTTGCAAGAGGCTCATGAAAGTGAATGGGGTGGTCATTTAAGAATACAAAAAACACTGTCCAAAGTGAAAGATAATTTTTTTTGGCCTTCTGTAAAGAAAGATGTAGTCAGACATTGTAAGTCATGTCATCAGTGCCAAATGGTTGGAAAACCCAACCAGAAAATTACTAAAGCGCCTTTAATTCCTATCTCAGCTTTTGAAGAACCATTCACGCAAATTGTTATTGACATTGTGGGTCCTTTACCCAAAACCAAAACAGGTTTTCAGTACATGTTAACTATAATGGACAGAACCACTAGATTTCCTGAGGTAATACCTGTTAGAGGCATTAAGAGTGGTATTGTAATTAAGCATCTCATGGACTTCTTTTCTCGTTATGGTTTGCCTCGAGAGATACAGTCGGATCAAGGTTCTAATTTCACTAGTAGGGAGTTCCAGGCTAAAATGAATGAACTTGGCATTAAACACAACTTGGCATCCTCATATCATCCCGAAAGTCAGGGAATACTTGAAAGATTTCACTCCACTCTGAAGAATGCTTTGACTAAGTATTGTTTAGACCATGTTGAGGAATGGGATAAAGACTT
>NC_090726.1:133918219-133928219 GCF_036898095.1 Palaemon carinicauda | reverse complement strand
AGCACCAAATTGACAAAAATACCCTAAAATAAAGGTACCCAAATGCTAAACCTAACTTAAACTTAACATAAACATCAGCCAGGGGATGGTTTGTTATTTGTTACCAGGAGACCATCCCCCTGGCACATGCTGAAAACCCACAGGGGTGCAGCCCAATCTAGAGCTGTACCCATGTTTACACAAGATTCTGTCCAAAGTCTTTCCTTGGTACAAAACCTTTCCTCGGCGCTTTCACCTTTATAGTTTCTTCATATTGAAACACAGAAGGTTTACAAGATCATAAACCCCAATCCTGAGAAGGAAAAAAAAATGCATTAAAACAAAGAAATAATATTTAATAAACACACAAATAACTCCCGTTTTTGTATTAACAAAAGGCCTTTTCTCCTTACTGTAAATTACAAAAACAATAAAAGACCTGTAACAGAGAGCCTGTTATCTTGACAGGGCATCAGGGATGATATTCTCTCTTCCAGCTATATGCTGAATTAGTAGATCCCACTCCTGGAGACGAAGGCTCCACCTAAGGAGACTGTTATTCTTATTTTTAAAGAAATTCAAGAAGACCAGCGGATTATGATCCGTTCTTACCACAATAGGTCCTGTGCTACCACTTAGGTGAACCTCAAAGTGCTCCAAAGATAAAATGAGTCCTAGAGTCTCCTTTTCAACCGTTGAATATTTTTGCTGAGCTGGAGACAGTTTCTTTGAAAAATACGCCACCAGATACTCTTCACCATCACAACCTTGTGATAATACCGCTCCAACACCCACGTCGCTAGCATCCACAGCCAAGCAAAAAGGTTCCTTAAAATTCGGAGTTTTAAGTATTGGAGTGTTAATCATGGTTGACTTCAACTTATCAAAAGCATCCTGACATTCTGCAGTCCAGCAGAAACGCTGACCTTTCTTAAGCAAGTTGGTCAGTGGATTAGCCACATCTGCAAAGTTCAATACAAACCGCCTATAATAACCCACCATCCCCAAAAATCGGCGAATACCTCTTCGATTCTCTGGTACCTGAAAATCTAGGATTGACTGAATATTTACCGATTTTGGGAGAATTTTGCCATGTCCCACCTCATGACCTAAATAGATTATTTTGGCTTTTGCAAAGTCACACTTGTTTAAATTAATCACCAGACCAGCTGCACGCAGCCTCTCGAACAAACATTCCATGTTTTTTAAATGAGACTCCCAGCTATTACTGTAAACTACAAGGTCATCTATGTAGACAACTACCCCCTCTAACTTATCAATCACTTGATTCATCAACCTCTGAAAAGTGGCAGAGGCATTTTTCATACCAAAAGGCATGACATTGCATGAATACAAACCTTCCGACGTAACAAAAGCTGATATTTCTTTAGCCCTTTCTGTTAATGGAACTTGCCAATAACCCTTTAAAAGATCAAACTTACTTATGTACTTGGCAGCGCCGACATCATTTATGCAATCTTCCACCCTGGGCAGAGGAAAACAATCAGACTCAGTAACTGCATTTACCTTACGATAGTCGAAGCACATTCTTTGTCCTCCCCCTTCCTTTTTGACTAGCACTACTGGAGAACTCCACGGGCCGAAACTCCTTTGAATTAGATCATGACGTAGCATGTATTCTACCTCTTGCTTAATGATGTCCCTTTTGGATGGATTCACTCTATATGGATGTTGTTTACTGGGACGAGCATCTCCCACCTCTACATCATGCATAAGTAGACTGGTTAGTCCTGGAACGTCCCGAAATAAAACTGCGAACTTTGTTATCAAGTTCATTACCTCCTTGGATTTGGTGGCACTTAAATGATCCACCATCCCGGGTAGATTTCCCAAAGCTACGGAATTTCCCAGCAAACTCATACTGGAAGTTTCCCCAAATTCTTTTTTCTCCTCCACCTTGGCTAAAGACAGAACTGGTCGGATGGTTTCCCTGCCCTGGTAGGCTTTTAGCATATTAACATGGCATACTTGAGTCTTCTTCCTCCTGTCAGGGGTTTCAACAACATAGTTTAGGTCATTCACCTTCTTTAAGATCTTCCAGAGCCCCGAGAATTTGACTTTAAATGGATTGCCTGGAATTGGAAGCAACACCAACACCTCTTCGCCAACCTGAAAATTTCGTAATTTGGTTTTCATATCATAACGCTCTTTCATTTTTCTTTGACTCACCTCCAAAGTTTTTAAAGCAAAATCCCAAGAATTGATCAACTTTTCCCTTGAATCCCTTAAAAAGTCCAGCAAAATTACCCGAGGTTTTACTCCCTCCCAGTGATCCTTCACTACTTCTAAAGGTCCCCTTACTTTATGACCAAAAGTTAGTTCAAATTGAGAAAACCCCATTACATCACTAGGAATAGATCTGAAAGCAAATAATAAATAAGGAATTACCTGGTCCCAATTCTTGGGTTCCTGCTGCACATACTTACTAAGCATTGATTTCAATGTTTGGTGAAATCTTTCCAGTTGTCCTTGGCTCTGTGGGTGATAAGGCGAAGAAGTTACATGCTTTATGCCTAATTCTTCCAAACCCTGCTTAAATACTTTACTTTTGAAATTACTCCCACAATCAGACTGAATTACCCTGGGTAAACCAAATTTCGAAAAGAACCCCAGCAAAGATTTAAGAACCCTCCCAGCATGTATACTCCTTAAAGGAATTGCCTCAGGATACCGTGTGGTCCTATCCATCAGTGTCAAAATATATTTATTTCCACTGCTGGTCCTTGGCAAAGGGCCACCTATATCAATTATTACCTCTTCAAAGGGTTCTCCAATGGCTGGAATTGGCTGCAGTGGTGCTTTCGGGATTTTCTGATTCGGCTTCCCCGTTGTCTGGCAGACTTTGCAGGTCTTCACAAACTTCTTTACGTCTCTTCTAAGAGAAGGCCAGAAAAACAAATCTGAAAGTTTTTTAAAAGTTTTATTTATACCTAGATGACCAGACAGAAGGTTGTCATGAGCTAGCTCTAATAACTTACGTCTGTAGTTTACTGGTACCACAATCTGTTCTCTCACCTCCCATGCATCTGCAGGTGCTCGTTTTGCTCGACTTATCCTTTTCAACACTCCGTCCTTCCATTCTAAATGAGGACGACTATTATCCTGACTGACTTGCTTACTCCTCTCCTTCTCAAACTCCGCCTTCTGAGTCGCCGCAAATGTATCAATTGCCCATTTACCATTCTCGTCCTTCACGGAAGACAACATGGGATTTCCAGTTACACTTACCTCAGAACCATTTTTCTCAAATAATTTATCGAGCCCCATACAGTCCATCTCCCTGGACTTGCCTTGGGCTCCCGAACGCGTGACCACGAAAACAGGCTTTTCAGTCTTTACCGACTTACCTTGCACCAGAGGACAATTACCTGGAGTCCGCATCTCACAGTCGTTGGCCACTATCACGTCCACTCCCTTTATGGGTAATTCATCCACAATTGCCAGACTCATGGGTCCTTTTACCCATTTAGAGTTTAACACTAACTCTACCAAGGGGCATGCCGTTACTGTTCTCGGGAATCCCCCTAGTAACACAAATTTTTCCTGTCCCTGGCTCAGTCCTTCCGGCAATACCGAACGCAAAATTATGGATTGCGCCGCTCCCGTGTCCCTTAAAAGCTTTACCCGTCTCTCTGACCTATTCTGGCCTTTGATGCTCACTACACCTTCAGAGACATACTTTTTGAAACACTCATCTGTTGCAGTCGAATCCCGACCCAACAGACCCACTGGCTTTGCTTTATCCAACCACAACCGGCACTTCTCTTTTATGTGACCTGGTTGCCCACAATGCCAGCACACCAGTTTTCCACCTTTCTTTGGTGACCCTGGCTTCTCACCTCTATCCGGTGATTCCTTTGTCCTCTTTCCAGGTGACTGACTTGCACCTTTTCCACTTGGATTCCTTTTTGTGCCCCACTTTGCCTTATCACTGAACCGATAGTTCCCCTTGTGGGAAAGGAAAAACTCATCAGCTGCTACAGCCAAAGTATCCAAAAGATCCAACTTAAGATCCTCTAAGTGAGTTTTCAGATCAAGATTAATATTATTTTTAAATTCTTCAATGAGTATCAATTCTTTTAAAGCATCAAAATCTTCCACACCTTTGGCTTTCAACCATTCCTGAAAAGCCACTCTTTTCCTCCGTGCAAATTCCACGAAAGTCTCCTCCCATCCCTTCTTCATATTTCGAAATTTCTGACGGTAGGCTTCAGGTACCAGCTCGTACGCTTTTAAAATCAAATTTTTCACTTGGGAATAGTCAGCACTCATTTCTTCGTTCAGGGCAGCATATATTTTCTGTGCTTTACGCATTAACCTACATTGTACCAGCGTAGTCCACATGTTTTCTGGCCATTCTAGTCTATTTGCTAGTTTTTCGAACACAGTGAAAAACTCTATGGCTTCTGTTTCCTTAAAGACAGGCATTAATTTAATAGCATTCCCTATGTTAAATTTGTTTTCGGCAGGAACTTGCCTTAGGTGGAGTACTTGTAATTCATGCTTTTCCTGTTCTCTTTCCCTTTGTAATCTTAATTGTTCCTGTTCTCTTTCCCGTTCTATTCTTAGTTGTTCCTGATTAAATTTTGCTTGTAACATTACTTTTTCATGAATTCTTTCCTCTTCCCTCGTGGCTATCTGTAGTTTCATTTTCTCTATTTGCAATCTTTCCAATTCTAACCTATCCTGTACCGAAATATATTCAGTCCTATCAACACTACTTGTAGTTTCTTCTTTCCATTTCTTAATGGCAGTCACTAACTGTACTAAGAGAGTCCCTTTCTTTGTTCCTGGTGCTACAGAGATATTTATGAATTTTGCAATTTCCTGCAACTCAACCTTCCTTAAATCCCCTATTTCTTCTTCCCAATCAACATTACCTAAAAATTCTGCTACCCCAAAACCCACCGCTCCTACCGGATCTTCACCTTTGTCCGACATAGTCTCTTGTCTTAAAAATATGAAGAAAAGAAAAGCAAAGAATAAGTGTAGAATTACCCTTTTGTTTACGTCTCGATCCTTTTCTTATTTACTCTGATGCCGAACTGGAAAACCACTATTAACCAGTTCTACGGAATGTTTTTACTCATCCTGGCAAGGTCGCCAGTGTTACCGGCGGGCCGACCTTCAAATACCAATTAGGCCTTGTTGCTTAATTTAAGGTGGCCGCAAGTAAACTGCCTTACGGCTTTATTTTTACCAGGTTACTGAAGTACACCCAAAACATCAGATTGGTAAACAAGAAAATAATCGAGAACAATCGTAAACAAAAGAGGGTAAAAAGAACCTTGGAGACGTCAATGATAATTTATTATACAATATATATATATTTAAACAAACACTCGGCAAAGCTGCTCATGTAAACAAAATAGAAAATTACTTGGAAAACACTCTAATTTCATTTACTCAGTTATATAAATAATAAAGAGAACTTTCAGGACACAGACGGAAAACATACCACGCTGAAAACATTTGGAAGAGAGAAGAGTACTAGTAAGAGGTATAGAGGCACAAAAGATTCATATACTATTACCCACATTCGTTATCTCAAAATAACTTGTCAATATAGAAAAAGTAATAAGAAAGTTTAGAGCCTAGTTAAGTACATATATTCCCTACCTACCTAAACACCTTTCGTGACCGAGAAATACACACATATAAAAAAAAACACACATTATATTAACGAAATTTCGTCCTCCGATGGTACTCATGAAGTGATAATTTTAGAGTCGACTGGATACATAAAAAGGCACAATGAATGCTCTGACAAGCCTTAACAGTACCTGTCACGAGACCTCACAGGGTCCAGAACGCTATCGATCTATTGCCGATCCTTGGAGTTGCTCATCAGCACAAAACCGTCCTCCTAAACCAAGGGATACATAACTCCCAGCACAACACAACCCTCTTCACTAAGGGACAAGCAGAGGCACCAAACCATACCTGTTTTTCAGGCCTCCCCGGGCCAAACGCTAGCGAACTATGGTCGTCCAAATAGCACCAATTGCTGCTGCTGCTGCTGAAGTATTGATCCTGGATTACGGTTATCAGACCGCTGATAAGCACTAGCGTTCTTTAGCACAATATGTGGACTCCTCTTAATCAAAATTATTTACCCTCCACCTTGACTCCCATTCCAGTCACGTGGAAGTCCAACTCACCATTAACATAACATGGAAAACAGAAAAGGGGCAGGAATTAACAACTGAACCTAAATACCTTCTTTACCAGCCCGCAGATGGCAGGCTGGTGCACACTAAAGAAAAGCAACTTTTAATTTTGAAAATATGAGAGCAATATGTTACAATTATTACTCAAAAGCTAGAATTACGTTACAATATATATATATGTGTATATATATATATATATATATATATGTGTGTGTGTGTATATATATATATATATATATATATATATATATATATATATATATATATATATATATATATATATATATGTATATATATATATATATATATATATATATATATATATATATATATATATATGTATATATATATATGTGTATATATATATATATATATATATATATATATATATATATATATATATGTATATATATATATATATATATATATATATATATATATATATATGTATATATATATATATATATATGTATATATATATATATATATATATATATATATATATATATATATGTATATATATATATATATATGTATATATATATATATATATATATATATATATGTATATATATATATATATATATATATATATGTATATATATATATATATATATATATATATATATATATATATATGTATATATATATATATATATATATATATATATATGTATATATATATATATATATATATATATATATATATATATATATATATGTATATATATATATATATATATATATATATATATATGTATATATATATATATATATATATATATATATATATATATATATATATATTGACATGGGCCACACCCCATCAAACATACAAAAGTCTCTTAAACACAAATGAAGTCACTAACGACCAAGTCCACAATAGGTGGAATGGCCGCAACAGAGTGTACAGAGATGGAATCAAGGAGGATAAACAAAAACTGAAAATAAAACTATAATATTTAATACAAACTTTTTTTTTAGAAGGAAATGACCTCTGAGCCTATTACAAAATACATTAAATAAACCAAGTCCAATCACACACTGAAAACATCGAGTAACCAACTCTGTCACACCAAATTAAGACAGACTATACAATTACACTTTAAAGAGAGGACCCCAAAAGTAATAAAATGTCGAAAAGTCAGAATAACGTAACTTATTTTACACACTAAATCACTAACAAAAAAATAAATTGCTTCCCTCAACACAGCCTTTAAATCACAGGTCGAGGGGATTATTATACATATTTCGCCAGACAATCCATGGACACCGCCGTCAGACTGGTAATCATTCACTTTAACGTCGCGAGACGATCAACGGACACGGACGTCCGAAAAAGAAATCCCACTTTACCAGATGGCAGAGAGGTCCCCTTGGCTAAACCACTGAACCAAGGGCGAGGTTGGATAATCCACCAATCTTTCAAAGGAAGACAACAGCAGAAAGTGAAGAAAGGCAGGTCTCGATTATAAGACTCAGTGAGTCAAGCACTCCCCTCCTTAAAGGTCCAGAAACGACTGTCTCCTCATGGACGCTCACCTCAGCGCCCAAGTCTCCACCAACACCACCCGTGAAAATAAAACAAGCTCATTGTAATTAAAACTATACAAGAAGTCAGAAAAGTCGGGGAGGAGGAAACAAGGTCATTACATTCCAAAAGAAATAATTACTGCCAAAGTGACTTAATCAAAAATAATTTACGTCAAATTTAACACATACTAACACCTCCTCACCCAACAAAATAAAATTTTCTACAAGGAAATTTTTCTGCAAAGTATTGAACTTAACACAAAATTTAAAGAAATTCATAAAGATTCTAACTTCAAAAGCAAACAAATCAATTCAATCTACATGAAATAAAACAGGGACAATAAGCAAAATTAAAGTCAAATGACAAAAACTCAAAATGTGATAAAAAATTACTATATCACATTGCCGGGTAGATTAGAGATAGTGGCAAAAAAAATTATTTGTACCACTTTCAATATCGTCAATAGATACCAAATCTTAACCTTAATACTAAGACTTAAAGCTAATACAAGTAAATAACTTAGTGACTACGCCAAAAATAACATCAGTATCAACATACGAAGAAATATACTGTAGTAATATCCACATGAATTCTCAAGTGGAGCGGTGGGAACAGGTTAGCAGAGCATCAAAATTTAGAAAACTAACCTATTATTAGACTAAACCTAGGCAACTGACAACAAAAATATAAATCGACCACAATGCGGTTAGTGTTACCTCAACCAAGGTCACCACTCATACACCAACCTGTAGCGCCTAAAAAACGGCCGTGCTGTGCTACAGACTCGTGAGCCCGTGACCTGGTTAAATTATTCTGAAAACACAAATATCAGTCAAACAAAAATAAGGACAAAAACCTTAATAGATTAACCTTAACTCAGTCTAGGGTACCACTCATACACCGGCCTGTAGCGCCTAAAAAACGGCTGTGTTGTGCTACAGGCCCGTGACCCATCTAAGCTATGTAAAGATAAACAAAGAACAGGGACATAACAGTATATGATTAATGATTTGCAACACTCAATATTGTGACCCTTCAAAACACTTTCCAAAAATGCCTCTTTTCACTCCAGAGAGCATCCTCACACTAAACGGGGTTGGGCCTTAAATTCACACATCATTAATGGACATACACAAGACAATGGTAACACCTTAAAATTAACCTCCACTAATAATACATACTAAAGTAAACAGAAATCAAAAGTACCCTTAACCACTCTTAATCAAAGACGACATCGAAGAAAAACCTGCAAATCAAGACATTTAACATCTTAATCTTAAATAATTAATCCTAAATCAGTCACTGATGCGTGACAGCGCATCAGCGACAATATTACTTTTTGCCTGGAATGTGTGAAAAGCTAAAATTCCATTCCTAGAGCAAAAGGCTCCAACGCATCAACCGTTGATTTTTATTCTTAAACCTGTTCAAGAAAACCAACGGATTATGATCTGTTAATATTTTAATCGGAGTCCCTGTAGAGGATAAATACACCTGAAAATAGTTAACAGCTAAAATTAATCCCCAAATCTCTTTCTCTACAGTCGAATATTTCCGTTGTGTCGGGGATAACTTTTTGGAAAAATAGGCAACAGGATGAGATACTCCATGAGCATCTACCTACAACAAAACTGCTCCAACCCCAACATCACTCGCATCAGTAGCAAGTGAAAAAGGGACGTCAAAATCAGGAGCTTTCGATATAGGGAAATTCATTAGGACCTGCTTTAATTTTTCAAAGGCATTTTGGGCATCATTAGTCCATACAAAAGTCACATTCTTACGTAATAAATTAGTCAGGGGCTCAGCGATATCAGAAAAATTCTTAACAAATCTACGATAATACCCTACTAACCCAAGGAATTTTCTGACATCCCTGCGACACTTTGGTATTTCAATATGCCTAATAGAGTCTACGTTTGCCTCTTTTGGAGCCACTTTCCCAAATCCTACTTCGTGACCCAAATACACAACCTTTGCTTTGGCAAACTCACACTTTTTGAGGTTTATAACCAAACCAGCTTTCCTAAGTACCTGAAATAAGGCCTTAATACGTTTAAGATGGGTGTCCCAGTCATCACTATAAATTACAATATCATCGATATAAACAACACACCCCTCTAAACCTTGGAACAAAGTATTCATCAACCTTTGAAAGGTTGCAGCAGCATTCTTCATGCCAAAAGGCATTACTCTACATTGATAGAGTCCTCGCTGTGTTACAAAAGCTGACAAATCCCGTGCCCGTTTGGACAGCGGAACTTGCCAATAGGCCTACCCCTTTAACAAATCAAAT
>NC_090726.1:133896560-133901560 GCF_036898095.1 Palaemon carinicauda | reverse complement strand
TTCTTCGTAAGATCAGTTAAAGGAGCGGCTATTATTGAATAGTTGCGTATAAAACGCCTGTAATATCCACTACAACCCAGAAATTGCTGTATTCCCTTGACATTAGTAGGTATGGGAAAATTACGTATAGCCGACACCTTATCATGGACTACTTTAAGACCTTGGCTTGACACCATGAAACCCAAATATATCAATTCTGTTTTGAAAAATTCACACTTACTAATCTTTACCCTTAAGTTATGTTGTCTTAAGTTATGTTGTCTTAATCTCTGTAGTACTAGTTCTAACTTACGTAGATGTTCTTCTAAGGTGTTGGAAAAGATTACAAGATCATCCATATAGGCATGCAATATATCCCCTAACAAGTCTCCAAACGCTATGTTAATCATTCTTGTAAATGTTATAGGAGCACAACGTAAACCAAAAGGCATCCGTAAAAATTCATAATGTCCCCTGGCTGTGCTGAAGGCAGTGTATGGGATACTATCTTCTTCTAATGATATCTGGTGAAAGCCTTTAAGTAAGTCCAAACTGGTAAAATATTTATTCTGACCTAACATCGTCAGTACATGGCACTGGGAATCGATCAGGGATCGTCTCCTCGTTTAGACGACGGAAGTTGACGCAGATACGCCATGTTCGACCTTTTTTCGGTACAACTATTAAAGGAAAATTATAAGGGCTGTTTGATTTCCTAATGACTCCTCCTTCCAGCATTTTACCTACTTCATCATTTATTTCATTCTGGAATTTCATAGGGAGTCTGTACGAGGGTACATAGATAATTTTCTGCTTGTCCTTTAACCTTATTTGATGCTCGATCACATCTGTTTTTCCTAAGGATCCATCCGTAGTGGAAAAAACATCATAATATTTAGTTAAAAGTCCAAAAATTTTCTGCTGAATTTCTTCGTCTTGAATGTCTTTATTGATTTTATTTTTAATAGATCGCAAAAGGGATTCATACGCAACTGATTGAGAGCGATTGATTTCAGCAACGGTAAGAATACGATGTTTATAAACTTCTACATCCAAGATATGTTGATTTTTGTGAATTACTAAAGTGTTATTTAAATGATTACAGACTTCAATATTACATTGTTGATGTGAGCCTACTGTATAAATAGCTTGTGTGACAGACAATCCGTTAGTTTTCAAAGTGTCGGAAAGGATTAATATTTCAGATCCCGGTAATGTTTTCTTTATTTGCACTATTAAATTCGAAGGTACGTTTGGCTCGATAGATTGCGTGCAAGATGATATTACGGGTGAACGAGAATTCTGCTGGGTCACGTATATTATTTCTTTATTAGTGAGACAAGTTATTGGTTCTTCAATGTACGTTACGGTTACATTTGTCGTCTCCTTTTTATCCAAAACTGATTTTAAGGTATTAGAAGACTTATAGAATTTCCCTTTGATATACACGCCGTGCTTGGCAGGGGCTAAGATAATGTTTTGATTTCCCATAGATGGGTATCCTATAATTACAGCTGGATACATATCAATGTTTTGTACAACAACAAATGTATCGGCAAACGTGCGTTTAGCGACTTTGAATTGAACATGAGTTATGCCTATGACATTTAATTCATTATTTCCTATACCCGAGAGTCTAACTCCGGATTTTTCAATCGGAAAGTTCGAAAACAACAAATGATGTGTCTTCAAATCCATGATATTATGTGGACTACCAGAGTCAAAAAATAACGTAAAGGATTTGAGTTCTAAATTTACAGCATATAAGGTTGGTCGTAACTCATTTTGGCTTATTATTGTATGAATTCGTTGTAAATCTACGGGAGCATGCACTGTTTTACTTAATTCGGCCGTGTGTTTCATAGGAAAATCTATTGCCTCACAATTATCTGATAAAACATTAAATTGATTATTCAATACTATTGATGTTGACATGAATGACCTTGACCCAACATCACTCTCTTCCCCTCTGGAGTTAACTATGTGGTATTTGCTTTGCTCTGCACATTCTGAAAATTAGTCTGACCTTGCGAGGTCTGGTTTGACGACCCAGGCTCAGCGATATTCGAAGAAGTGTTTGTTTGCTTTGGACTCTGAACTGCATTGACATTTGGTTGTTTCTTCTTATTGTTAAAATGAGGATTTTTCTTTTTATTTCCATATGGAACTGACTGTGGAATTGACTGTGTATTTCTGGGATTCTGTTGTGTCTTACGCAAGTAACATTGATTGTATGAATGTGTCGAACTATTATGAATTGAGCAGAATTTCGTTCTGCAGTCCGCGCTTAAGTGACCTTGACGTTTGCAATTATAACACGTCATTCCCGCTACTTGACTATTAACTACGTTCACTGTTTGTGGCTTTGTTTCATTCTTTGCAAAAACTTGAGTTAACACGGGATCGAGATCCGGACACTTAGACATGTGTTTTTTTATCTGTTTATATACATCCAATTCCGTACTTGCAGGCGTTAACTTTTTATCAAAACACCGCACTAAAGCTTCAGGCAACATAAGTGTCATGCAAGTTAAATACATTAATCGTAAAAAATCTTTCACGGAGATATTATCTCTAGTAACCCAAGTGGAATTACCTAAAATTTCCTGATATTCATTAAGCCTATCAGCTATGAGAGCTGCTCTCTCAATAACATTAAGCCGATTCATAGTGGCTTGATTAAGTGTATTTCTTAACGTTAATACTACATCCAAGGCTTCTTCACCCCCATAGACCGCGCGTAACCTAACTTTGAAATCATCCCAGGTAACTGCTTCTTGAAATGAAACACCTCTTAAATACGCACTCGCATCTCCCTTAGAAAAATCTATAAAACTTTTAGCTTCTTGTAATTGTACAAAAGGGTCTACGATTTGTTTGGCATTTAAATGGGCATCGACGGATGAAATCCATGACTCCACATTTTGTGGCAAGAACCCATTGACTCAACCCTGAAAAGGAAGGATTGCTGACCTGGCATTTACAAGCGTCACAATTGGGGGAGGATTAGTCTGGCCTACGCCACTAGGTTCAGGGGTGGGGCTCACAGGGGGAGTCATGACTGCTGTATTTCTTTTCCTATCTCTTCGACCCCTTGCAATTCTATCAAAACAACAGAGTTAAACATCTCCATCATAGGAGTGGAGCTGGTTTGTGTATATGTATATATATATATATATATATATATATATATATATATATAATATATATATATATATATAATGTATATATATTGTAGAAATAGTTGATTGGAGAATGGTAATTACATTCATGGGAAATAGTCGAATTGACTAGTTAAGTCGTTCTTACTTTTTGTTTTGTTCTGGTGTTCGGGCATGGACGATAAGTAAACTGAATGATTGCCTTTTGTTAATATTAAATGTAAATGTTTAACTTTCCCCTTTTTTTGTATTCTAATTGAATTAACTAATTAAATGTTTAATGTATTCCTTATAAGGAAACAGTTTTGATTTCTCGTCTTTATTTTTCAACGAATGTTCGCGAGTATTCGAACAAAGGAAAGAAAACGGGAGTCGTTTTCAAGTTGAATCAGACTGGAAGAGTTAGTTGAGCTCAAATCGTTATACCCTGAAGACGGCCGCATTCCTTGGAACGTGTGTTCCTTCCATTTAAAGAGTGAACTTTTAAGTTCGAACAGTTTTCAAGATTATTGCAACGTTTTACAGTGCAGGTAAGTTGATAAATAAAGACTTACTCCTAATTTGATGCCAGTTAGAGATAAATCTAACAATATATATGTATATATATATGTGTATATGTATATGTATATGTATATGTATATGTATATATATATATATACATGTATACATGTATACATATATATATATATATATATATATATATATATATATATATATATATATATATATATATATATATATATGTGTGTGTGTGTGTGTGTGTGTGTGTGTGTGTGTGAAGAATTGTCTTCACTCTTCTTTCAATCGCATTTTTAACTCTCTTCTACTAATACTATAGCTACCCCTCAAACGTTCTCTCCTACATTCTGTTTTCTTTAACGAAACATAGGGAGGACTATTCTAAACTAAAACTTGTTAACAGTGGCGCACGTCATGCTCGTGACGTCACAGCGTAGGTACGCACAACAAAGGGCCTTAGTAACCCCGGCGTATGTTGGTTCTTTCCTTAAACTACGTGGGTCGAGATTAAATTGAATTGAGATTGAATTTTGATATAATTTTCAATACTACTGAACTAATACATCTTTTATTTCTCAATACCAATTAAGGTTTGTTAATTTTAAGTTGTATGCCCATCGCACCAGCCCATTGCTAATTAATCATTTAAAATATTATTTTTTAGCAAGCCAGAATAGGTAGGATTATTGTATATATAAACTCCCTTAGAGCAGCAAGATTTCTCTAAAGTATTTAGTACAAAATCCTGCCTCCTCTGCACTCCTTGCAACAATATATTGCCCTGTCCTGAAGTCCCGATATGGCACCCCCAATGAATTACCGTGCGCATCATGACCGTCAATTGTTTGGCAAGGTGAAGCCAGGTGATCTCATCGACCTTAGTGTCAAGCCCATTCGATTAGAAGCCACCCTGGCCTACTGACCTGCCTGGTTAGTGAACCTGTGCACCTCTGGCTCACCCCCTCTCCCAAAACGTGACTCACCAAGGAGTTCTGTGGCTGCCGGCTGGAGACAGTGAAGGAGTGGAACCTGGAAACCTATTGCCACAAACGAGGATTCTTGGGGTGGGCCAGTAAAGAGTGCAAAGTGCAACCAGGTCAACAGCCATCACGGGCATAGGACTGATCATCAAAGGAGTGCAGGTACTACTACAAATGGCCATAGTTATTCCCCCATTTTTTAGTTTAGACTAATTTTAACTTGATAGGGAACCTGGCTTTTACACTATTCGGACTGTGTGCGGTGGGATTGTGTGTAAATATTTTTCAGTTATTATTTCTTGCTTGGAGACTAGCACAGTCTCTGGGTCACATGGGCCACGTGTCCGACCCCATTTTGATT
>NC_090726.1:133876560-133884060 GCF_036898095.1 Palaemon carinicauda | reverse complement strand
AAACATGTCTATGTCTAATGTTTACTTTTATTTCCATCGGTCATAGGTTCGAATCCTTTGCTAGGCAGAAATATTTACCATTGAAAAACTTTTCTTAGATCCCATGACAGAGCGAATTTGATATTAAAGAGTATTTGTGGCTTATATATATATATATATATATATATATATATATATATATATAATATATATATATATATATATATATATATATATATTATATATATATATATATATATATATATATATATATATAATCTGCAAATGTCTCCAACAAGGGGTGGTTTCAGAAGAAAAAAAAAATCACTGTCGTAAACGCTCGAACATGCTGGACCGACATTCGGTCTCGCTTAATTCCACAATAGTTACACTACGTCCAACGAATTCAGTCAAAAGGGACGCCCAGCCAAATGGAAGCGAGAGAACTGGAGAAAGTCGTATACTTACACAGAGCAAATTCTGGATAAAACCCTGATAACAGCACTGGTTGTAATTGCAATAAACTAAGTCTAATCATGAAATAAAATATCGAAGATCAGACCGGCATTCATAACGAAATGGTGGTAGTAGGTTGGCCAGGGTACCAGCCACCCGTCGAGATACTACCGCTATTATTATTATTATTATTATTATTATTATTATTATTATTATTATTATTATTATTACTTGCTAAGCTAAATCCCTAGTTGGAAAAGCAGGATGCTATAAGCCCAGGAGTTCCAACAGGGAAAATAGCCCAGTGAAGAAAGGTAAAAAGGAAAAATAAAATATTTTAAGAAGGGTAACAACATTAAAATAAATATCTCCTATATAAACTATAAAAACTAACAAAACAAGAGGAAGAGAACTAAGCTAGAATAGTGTGCCCGAGTGTACCCTCAAGCTAGCGAACTCTAACCCAAGACAGTGGAAGACCATGGTACAGAGGCTATGGCACTACCCAAGACTAGAGACTAATGGTTTGATTTAGGAGTGTCCTTCTCCAAGAAGAGCTGCTTACCATAGCTAAAGAGTCTCTTCTACCCTTAGCAAGAGGAAAGTGGCCACTGAACAATTTTAGTGCAGTAACCCCCTTGGGTGAAGAAGAATTGTTTTGTAATCTCAGTTTTTCAGGTGTAAGAGGACAAAGGAGAATATGTAAAGAATGGGCCAGACTATTCGTTATAATAATAATAATAATAATAATAATAATAATGAGTATCATGATAGGATTTTATTAACAACAGCATCAGTATTATTAATAATAAGTTATCGAGATCACAAGTCATTATTCAACTCTTGAGCGTTGCCGATTATTTTCTTCTTAACTTGAAAAGGTAAAACTAAATCAGCATAAGGGAAAAGAAATTGGAAAGATTTAAAGTGAGAGAGAGAGAGAGAGAGAGAGAGAGAGAGAGAGAGAGAGAGAGAGAGAGAGAGAGAGAGAGAGTACATTATCCCAATACTAATATGATTCGAGGTTCTGGGTCACGAGAAACCGAAGGCTAAACGCAACGAAAACCCGAAGGTTGAACGGGACTAGGACCTGAAAGTCCCAGGTTGCGAGAACCCGTAAGAACATTGAAACCAGAACCGGAAGGTTCGGTGTCCCCCAAGCCCAAAAGCTTAGCGAAATGAGGACCCGAAGGTCCTATGTTACAAGAACCCGAAGGAACATCGCAAAGGAAGCCTGAAGACTCCGGATCAAGCAACCCCGATGCGAGATCGTCATGAGACCCCAAGGGCTCAAAAAGGCGTCTCCAACCGCTGGGGGAGAAACACGCCCTGGATGGAGAGGGTAAAGAAATAAAAACTCCTCCACCCGACGAACCTCCAAAGGGGAAAGTCTAGCAGAAACCACCTGAGAGGGAGACTTCTCAAGCTGAAGAGCTTCCTCCCCGGTGAGGGGAGGTTTGTTCTCCAAAATTGTTCTCCCAAAGGAGAACATTGCTTAGGACAACGCACTACCCCTGCCCTTGGGGGAGAAGTGTAAGTGTAAGGAGACCACTGACCACAAGCGGTTCTCTCGCGCGAACGAGAGATGTTCCTCCAGAGGAAGAACATGCCTTGGACTTTGCTGTCCTATTGCCCCTGGAGGAAAAGCAACGTCTCTGGCGTCGGCCCCGAGACCAAGGTCAGACCAACAGGCCGCAGCACCTGCGACAACTCGAAGGTTCTAAAGGGCGTCTCCTAGCGCAGGGGAAGGAGAAAGCCCAGGGAGAAGAGCGATCAGAAACTCCTCCTCCCGACGGACCCCGAACGGGAATGTCCCGAGAAACCTCCGGAGAGGGAGTCTGTTGTCACAAAAAGCTAAACAAGCTTTCTCTCGTGAACGAGAGGAATGTTCTCTCGAAGGAGAACATGGCCTAGAACTAATTTTTCCCCAGCCCAATTGAAAAAACGTAAGCATACATCATGTGTTGGACACTTAACAAGTCCTCCCGAAGAAGGACCTTGCCTTGGACTTTGCCTTCCCCCAGCCCAAGGGGAAAAAGCACAGTCTTCAGCGACGAGATAGCAGCAGCAAGAGCAGCCCAACACCCGTGGAGGTTAACTCTCCCTCGAAAGGAAAAGTTCTCCAACCACTGGAGGCAAACCTCCTGATAGCTCTCACTGCTTCCCATCAACAAGACTTGTTCAAGTTGAAGGTCGGCAACGAGTGTTACCTAGTAGCCAGTAAGCACCTCACGACCGGTAACACCAGAGACACCAGAGCGGTCGATTCCACAAGAAAGAACGGTTATGTTTTCTACGTTGGCTCTTTTAGCCAAATGAAAAAGAACGGCATCGCTATCGGAGGAACAAACAAAAGTTATGATGAATATAAATCATAAAACTGCTGAAAAAGGTAAAATAACAAGCAGCTAATAAATTTAACTTGAGAACCGGAGAAACTAATAGGGAGCGACACCTAATCAGCGAACGGGAAAGGTGAACCGGCCCCCACTAGGTACTGTCGGCCATCCACGTAAGAGGGAGCGTGGCAGGTAAGGGAGTAGTCAAGGTCTATAGAGTATTCTATAGTGCAGGTTTCATAACACTACCTGCGGCTACCACGAAATGTTTGACTTCATGTACTTGTTTCGCGTAATGCTTGAAGAAAACACGCGAGGATTTCCAGCCTGTGAAACTCTTGAGGCTTTCGAAATCCATACTCTGAAAGAAATTCAGAGACGATGCGACTTTTCTAGGATCATGACCTGCGGGTGTACTGTCAGGATCCGCACTGCGAATGAAGTAGGTGATTTTTGCTCTTAGTTGTTTCAGTGACAGGTCGCTGCCCGATGTTTCTCCTTTGAAGAGTTGGCCTCCACCAAAGTCAGAAGTTCTACGAAGATAGACCTTGAGGCTCTCTACTGGACATAGAGAGACATCTTCTTTCAGGGGGCAGATTCTCCAAGGGCCCCATCTTTTGGTGGGTAGTTCGTTTTTAGCGAGAAACGTCGGATCCGGGAAGAGAGTAAGGTCTCCTGAGTCTGTAAACAGAATGTGACCCTCGTCCCTTGATAATGCCACTATTTCGCTGACTCGGGCTCCTGAAGCAAGAGCAAAAAGAAATATAACCTTTTGAGTCAGATCCTTGAGAGGGCACGAATCGTTGTCCAAACTGGAGGCTGAAGATGTCGCTGGACAGATCAATCTGGAAGGCGTACATTAGTGGTCTAGTCAAGGCCAATTTGCAAGTAGAAATCGTGTTGGCTGCTAAGCCCTGTCCATGAAGGTGAATGAAGAAGGACATGCAAAAATCGATGGTGATTTCCGTAGGATTTTTTGCCTTGACGAATGAGACCCATTTTCTCCAGGATGATTCGTATTGCCGTCGTGTGGATTCGGTCTTGTATTCCTCATAGTCCAGTTCTTTGGCCATGAGGTTCCTCTCCGTGTTCTCCGACACTTCCGACATACGTTCCGCGTTGTCGGTATCCAGACGGCACTCGTGCATGGACTGGGCCATGACTACATCAGGTTCCACCATTATCTGGACGGTGGGGATCTGATCCTTGGGGACCACAGAGTCTGGGGATGCCTTCGGGAAAAGCAAGGCCCTCAAGTCTTCGGTGGCAAGGTATGGCCCGGTGGCGTTCTTTTGGAAGCCACGCACCCACTTGCGTAGCTTCTCTCGAGAAGCGTCCCTAACCTCCGCTGAGGGAGGATTATTGAACGCCTCGACCAGGCGGTCCTTGCAGACTGTACAGTTCTGCGGGTCCCAAAACTTCAGATCGCCTTTCTTGTTGGCGCAAGGGGCGTGGGTCCTACACGCCGTGTGCCCGTAGAAGTGCGGGCGCTTCACTCCACAGAAGCCGTGGTCGCATTTCACGTACTCGTCCTGTAAGAGAAAGAGAACATGAGTATGGGGAAGTCATATTAATGACTTATATTCTAAAGTTAAATATTAAAAGGTTAATTTTTAACTTAATCTTAAGTGATATAAACATTGTGATGTTTGAGAGTGGAGCGGGAAATGAAGTAGATAGACACATACTCCGTGTAACCTGCCCGGCTAGTTATCGTAACCTTATCCATAGGCAATTTGTTTGTGACCGAGGACACAATGCAGAATTCTTCATAGATTGCCAGAGAGGCAAGGGGAATTCTAGTAGGAATTGCCAAGGATATAAATCTGGGACTGAGACCACTCAGACCATTGAATTGGGGATGTAGAAGACCCCATAGGGTAACTGTTTCCGGCAACCAGCCGTGCTAAGATACACACAGCATGCTGGAAAATTGTGATATGCAAGAAGACAGCACGGCTACTAATAGAACTGTAAGACAATACCTATCTATTTATGTAGTCAAACCATCTGGTTGCAAGGTAGGGCTATCAGCATGTGTTGATAGCTAGGAGAAGGGGTGAGGGTCTCTTGGCACCTCCGGAATGCTCCGGCAGACCGGCGGAACGCCGGAGGCTGCTCCAGCAGAGTTTCTGGCATTAGGGAAGACAAATAGAGAAGTCAGGAGTAATGCCAGGATGGCGGCCCCCCGGTACAACGGCAGCACGCCGGCGGGAGGCGGCGGCTGCGGCAGCCGAAGATTGCCGGCTTGGTGACAGGGACAAGGATGAGCTATAGCAGAACCGGACCGCCGGCAATGGATGCCGGCACGCCGGGGGCCGATCCGATGGACGGACGACCGAAGCTAGGAGGTATGAGGGTAGGCCATCGGCTGTACGCCGACGGGAGGCGGCAGCCCTCCGGCACACAGAGGACTGTCGGCCACGGGGGGCAAGGAAGGTGTCACCAAGGGGGGAGGTCGGTATCGCCGACAGTAGAGGCGGCAAGGGACCGGCACCAGGACAGTGAAAGACAGAAGGAGGGATGAAGGGGTACGGACACGAACCCCAAGGCATCCCACCTGAATGGGTGTACCCATGATAGGGGCTAGCCCTATCACCCAGTGGCAGGGGGCCGCAGGCGGCCGGGAGCCAGTGTAGCCCAAGGGAGGACTAGGGAACACCCAAGAGGGGGGAGAACCCCTGCGGACAAAACGCATCCAGTGGCTAACCCCATAGGACACTATGAAGGGTATATGTACCAGAGCAGCCTGCACACAGGGACTCAAGGTAGCCCTATCACTCCACCCTAAGGAGGAGTTGTAGGACAGGGGACAGATGGGTATAGGCTAACCTAAGTATAGGCTAGGCCATACAAGAGATAGGTGGGGAGGGGAGAAGAAGAAGGGTCTTCCATAGGGGAGGTTCTGTACCAAAGCAGCCACCAAGGAAGGGAGGACGCTCCCTAGCCTAAGGTAGGCAGCCTGGCTGAGAACGGTGCATGGGTACCGTTTCAAGCAAGGTACAGAACTAACTCGTCCAAAGCCTAACCTAGAGCAGGGATGTTACACCCTAAACCAGGAAGGTTGGAAGACGTATCACAATTGCAGGGAAGGGCAGGCCGTTCCTCATTCTCGGACGCAACCCTAAGGGGGGATCATTCCCTTAGGGAGGACAGAGAAGCGATAAGTACTCTGGTATGAGCTTGATCCCCTTACGTGGTAGGGGGAGCAAGGCTACGCAGAGGGAATGCCCTAAGGCAGGGGGTGAAGGGAGCATATAGGGGTCCTACATTAGGTTAGGTTAGAAAGGCACACTATCAAACCTATCCCCTATATAGTCCCTGAAGGCGAAAACACTTGCATCACAGTAAACAGTATCATAAAATAATGCCACTATCTTCATAACTAAACCTAGGATCACTGTAATACATCATGCATGAACACTGATGATAGGCACTCTGGCCTAGGGGCTAGGCTAGCGAACTGGTATGGGGTCAGGCGATGACCGATAAAAGAGCGTCAAAGCACGATATATAAAGTTCCTAGCTATGAAGACTAAATAACTAATAGTATCGATTAGTTAATAAGGCCGGAGAAGCTGTTGAGGCTAGCTAAATAAGGCATGCAACACAACAGCGACGCCATAAAATGGCGGGTCCGGTAGCAGCACAGCTCTGCCAAAAACATAAAATATCTCGAAAAGTAAAAGTTACTTTACGGACAGAGCTTATTTAAACAATACTGGAACCTTGTACTCAACTTTCCAGAAGAAGGCGAGGCCGAGGGTAGAGACATGGCTAAGATGCAAGTCGATAAAGTAAGCACAGGGAAAATCCGTCTTAGTAAGGCAAGCTACTATACGAAGGATGAGGACGGACGTGACGTCATTTAGCAATGGCGCCCGTTTGTTTACGTTTCGAGTACCAAAAGTAGCCACGGACGAGATTAGCCGTGGAACGGCTCCCCAGCTATTCTCCGCTCCTACACATCGAAGTGTTAACTCTATGTGGGGTGCAGATAGCTATGTGGCGCGTTAATAAATGCGTCCCCTGTTGATATACGATGTCTTAAAGGGAAACCTTTAGGATACTCGCTCCAGTAGTTAGAATTCTGTGATAACCTGTGGTTAAATTCTCTGGGAATATCTAGTAGTTTATATACCCAAGGAAGCTACCAAAAAGGAACCTTCCATCAGGACGCCATGGCTATCTCACCCAAAAATAGATTTTTCGCTTTGCTCAAAATCCGTTCTATAGACCTTGGGAGTAGTAGTATCAACATAATGAAGACTCCCTTGCAGCTATACCACTTTATTACGCTGTCACACAAACACAGCAGTGTAATTAATGTTACACACACATTTTATATATATATATATATATATATATATATATATATATATATATACTGTATATATAGATATATATATATGTATATATATATATATATATATAGATATATATATAGATATATATATAGATATATATATAGATATATATATATATATATATAGATATATATATAGATATATATAACTATATATATATATATATATATATATATATACTGTATATATATAGATATATATATATATGTATATATTTATATATATAGATATATATATATAGATATATATATATATATAGATATATATATATAGATATATATATATATATATATATATATATATATATATAGATATATATATAGATATATATTTATATATATATATATAGATATATATTT
>NC_090726.1:133756439-133861439 GCF_036898095.1 Palaemon carinicauda | reverse complement strand
TGTTTGAGTAGATTGTGTCGTGGGGGGAGTTCTCTTGGAGGCTCCGTTAGGAGTTGCAGAATGTCCAGAAACCATTCTGCGTGATGCCATAGCAGAGCTATGAGGGTCATTGAAAGATTGACTAATGTTCTGGTCTTGTTGAGTACCCTCCTCTTCAGACAGAACGGGGTACAGGCGTAAACGTCGATGTTGTCCCACCGTTGTTGGAAAGCATCTTGCCAGAGAGCCTTGGGGTCTGGGACTGGGGAACAATACAGCGGGAGCCTGAAGTTCAGGGCCGTTGCGAAGAGATCTACTGTCGAAGAACCCCACAAAGTCAGGACTTTGTTGGCTACTAGATGATCCAAAGGCCACTCGGTACTCACTATCTGAGATGCTCTGCTCAGGTTGTCGGTGAGCACATTTCTTTTGCCCGGAATAAAGCGTGCCGATAGTGGTATCGAGTGGATTTCAGGCAATTTCAGTATCTCTACTGCTAGATGGGATAGTTGCTGTAAAAAAGTACCTTCTTGCTTGTTAATGTAGGCCACTAATGTGGTGTTGTCGCTCATCACCACCACCGAGGGGCATGCTAGGAACTGTTGGAACTGTTGAGGGGCCAGAAAGACGGCCTTCATCTCTAGGAGATTTATGTGGAGGTACTTTTCTGACTCTGACCAGAGGCCTGAGGTCATGTGGTGCTGCAGGTGCCCCCCCCCCCCCCCCCACATTTTTTTGAAGCGTCTGAGAACAGCATCAAATCCAGGGGGAGGACGAGAACGTCCACTCCCTTTCATAGATTCTCATCTGTCACCCACCACTGAAGGTCTGTCTGTTCCGCAGGTCCCATGGGGATCTGGATGTCCAGGGAATCATGAGCTTTTTTCCACCGGGACTTGAGTTGCCACTGGAGGGATCTCATCCTTATGCGACCATTGGGAACCAGTGATGAAAGGTGACTGAGGAGATGTAACCACTATTGGGCTGGAAGTTCTTCTCGTCTGAGAAAAGGTCTTGCTACTTTTCTCAGCTTTGTTATCCTGTCGTCTGATGGGAAGGCTTTGTGGAGATTGGTGTCTATAATCATGCCTAAGTATATGAGTCTCTGAGTAGGAAGCAGAGAGGACTTCGAGATCTACCATGATCCCCAGATCCTGGCAAAGTCTCAGAAGTTTGTCTCGGTGTTGAAGAAGGGTTGACACCGAGTCTGCTAGGATTAGCCATTCGTCCAGATAATGGAAGAGACAGGTGCCAATCCTGTGTGCCCAAGATGAAACTAAGGTAAACACACTGGTGAAGACTTGTGGCCCAGTGGAAAGACCGAAGCACAGCACCTTGAACTGGTACTTTCTGTTGTGTTGGCAGAATCTTAAGTTCTTCCTTGAAGACGGATGGACTGGGATCTGGAAGTGTGCGTCCTTTAGGTCCAGTGTACACATGAAGTCTTGCGGTCTTACTGCTAGTCTGACCGTGTCTGTCGTCTCCATGCTGAACAGAGTTTGTTTGACAAACTTGTTCAGGGCCAAGAGGTCGAAGACTGGTCTCCAGCCTCCAGACGCCTTCTTTACAAGAAAGAGTCGACTGAAGAAGCCTGGGGATCCGTAGGGGACCTCTTTGAGGGCGCCCTCCTTCAACAGGGTCTGGACTTCTGCCCGAAGAGATTGCCCCCTTGTCGATCCCATGGTAAGGAAATTCAATGACACTGGATTCCTGGTCAGAGGAGGTAGAGATGTTATGAACAGGATGCGATATCTTAGACTGATCACGGAGATTGTCCAGGAATCGGTCCCGAATTGCTTCCATCTGTCTGAGCAACTTTGTAGGCATCACCCCACTGGTGGAAATGCAGAGGGACTGTCTATCCTAGCATTTGCGGCCTCGGCTGCTCCCTCTAGGATTATTCCCTCCCCTAGAGGACTTTTTGCCTTTCCTGTCTTTGACAAGAGAGGGCTTAGACACCATTGTCTTCTCTGCTGTTTTTGTCGTTGTTGTGGTCTTGGTTGGACGAAACTGCTGTGGTGCTGGAGGTTTATAGGGCTTAAATGTTAAAGCCCTATGGAGGAGGAAGTCTTGATGAGACTTCCTCCACCTCTCAGCAGCAAGTTCCACATCCTTAGGCTCAAACAGATGAGAGGGAGGAATGTCTGAGCCTGTTTATTTCGACGCTAGGGACCTTCTGGTGGAACCTCTCAGACACTGCATCTCGACATTTCAAGATGGTGTTTGCCCACAAGTTTGAGACTTGGTGGGCAAGAAACTCGATCGTACGAGTGCCTGAGAGTAGGAAGGTTTCCATAGCTTTCCTGGTATGTTCCTTGGAAAATTCCTCGGATCGTATCAGAACACCCAAGGTCCCTAACCAGATGTCCAGCCACGAAGTAGCTTGCATAGCATACTTTGTGACATTTTCCTGATTAAGGATCTCGGTTGCCGAGAACGAGACCTGCTGGTTGGAGAGTCTCTCAAGAGGGATTCCCCTGATTAGCTCTTCCAGAGAGTGGTGAAGAGAAAGAGATGAAATGAGTTCCTCCAGGATCTCGAAGTACCTCCTCTGCTGAACGCGAGGAGGTGGGAGGAGCTTGTTCGTGGTACCGGCATGGTTGGAGGAGGCAAACTCAGAGAGCTGTTGGGATATCTTGTCCCAGGTACTCTTCACCCCTTGAGACCAGGGCAGGGCTGCACTGGACTTTGAGTACCAAAGACGCAGTCTAGGACAGTGTCTTTGCCCTCTCAAGGGGGTATCTCTGGGTCGGAAAACCCATTGAGAACCCTCATTAGAGTCAGAACCTACCAGAATGCGTGCTCCGAATCTTGCTGGTCTCCTCCTGCTGTAGGACTTACAGCGAAGTCTCCTTCTAACCCCAAAAGCTCTTCTTGGGGTGAGTTGTGGACATTCCCTGAGTAGCTGGCTGTCTCCATTCTAGTCCTAGTGGAGGACTTCGGCAGAGTTTTGGAGTCTTTGTATTCCTTCCGGGGAAGGAGGTAAGACTCCAACATCAATGACCTGTGTGGCATGTCCTTTCTGATCTCAGATTGCGGAGAACTCTCGGCGTGAAGAGAGATTTCCTCCATTATTGCGATGGAGGAGTCTCTCTCTCCTCGCGTGGTTCCCTAGGTGACGGAAGATCTTCATCCGACAGGGATGGAGAGTCTCTGAGAAACAGGAGGAACTTGCTTCGATGGTCTGCATGGAGTCAGCTTCGCCCTTGGGGAAGTGACCGTTTCAGAAACTCCTCTTTTCCTCATCAAAGGACGTAGATGAAGCCATGGTTCCGTTCCTTAGGTCTAGTGTTATAGGTCGCTCTGATGAGCGATCAGATAGGACAGGCTTGAAAGCCTGTGTTACAGCTCTGTCTAAGGCACTGAACCTGGGCTGCTGGCTGACGGATACACTGTCAGACAGATCGCCTGAAGGGAAAGGGACCGAATGTTCCCTACGAGGAGTTACTGTGGTAGGTGGGTCCACCTTAGAAGGCAGTTTAGGGATCCTAAATCCCTCTGCATGAAAGTGTTTCCCTTCTCCCGCAGTGCGTGTTGGTATGCGCTTGTGGGGAGCGGAATGAGGCGAGGGCGACCTTGCCGGATGACACATTTGTGTTCGCGCGTGGGAGAAGCTTGGCGCCCGCGCGCTGGAGAAGCTTGGCGCCCGTCCATGGAAGAGAGTTGGCACGCACACGCATCTCTATGTGTGCGCGTAGGAGATAGTTGGCGCGCAGGTGAGCGCGAAAGTTCAGGCGGGCGCTGGCGCGCTGGTGAAAGGTGGGGGCGGCAACGTGGTTTTCATCTCACCTACAGACTTTTGCACTGAAGAATAATGGTGTGCAGACCAGCGCGCGGGCCGGCGTGTGGGGGAGCGCTGGCGCGCGGCCGATGAAGAGCGCACATGTTGGAGCGCAAGTGAGCGCTGGCGCGTAGGAGAGCGTTGGCGCGCAGGAGAGTGCTGGCGCGTAGGAGAGTATTGGCACACAGGCGAGCGTTGGTGCACAGGAGAGTGCTGGCGCGTCGGGAAGCGTTGGCGCGCAAGTGGGGGCAGACGCATAGGAGATCGTAGGCGCGTGGGCGCAAGGCTCTTGGGCGCAGGAGAGCGCTGGCTCGTAGGAGATTGTGGGCGCGAAGGAGAGCGCAAGTGCGCTGTTGTGTGCTGGCGCGTGGGCGACCCTGGGCGTGTGCGCACAGGGTGCGCAGGATACGCATGTGATCGTGGGCCCGTGGGCGCGTGGCTCGCAGGAGAGCGCGTGAGTATGCGGCTATCTGTGGGGGCAAGCAGGATGAGGGGTGCGCCGAAGCGCTGTAGAGTGACGAGCTTCTGGTGAGCGCAGAAGGGCGCGTTTGCACGTGGTGCGCAGGGCGAGTGATGGCGCGCGGTTGCGCAATTCGGTGGAGCTACAGTGGGCTGTACAGGCGTCGGGAAAGGTGATGGAAGGTCGGCAGGTCTGGAGGATGGAGGGTCGACATGTCTTTTGAAAGGACGACCATCCACCGAAGGTGATTGCGAATGATCTGCAGAGAGGTCCAGGACCAAAGTCACAAGACTGGTTGCAGGTGCAGTGATGGATGATGAATGAAGGTCTGACGGAGGCTCCTCTGCCGGGGACTGCAGTGATGACGTTGAACCAAAGAGGCGCCTCTTCACCGCAGGTGAAGGGAGACCTCCAGGGCAAAGAGGAGGCGAGCCTTCCGATGGATGCACCCTTGGAGGGCAGTTGGATCAGCAAGCTGACCGTCAGCAGCCCTCCGAAGAGGAGTCTCTATAAATGAACTTCCCGAGGGGGAGAAACACTTGCAAGAGAGACCGACGAACTTAGTTTCCCCCTCGGAGGATGGTCAGGAACGGGGGAAACTAAGTCGGCAGCTACAGCTGTAGAGTTTGGAGTGGCAGAGGAGATAGATGACGCCGCATAAGACACCTCTGACACAACAACCTCGACAAGAGTCAGGGGATCTACCTCTGACGGCAACGAAGATTGCTGAACAGAAGCCCCCATGCGGATGAACTGCAGCATGGCCTCCTTGGAGGGCGAACCCGTGAGCCCCAAGGAGGACCATATCTGAAAAATGGAAGTCGGTGACAAGGCCTCACCCGGGGGAGAGGTGGTGCTGCTTCGCTAGGGGAAGCAACTTCATCTCTCGAGACCTGGGGTTAGTCGGAAATAACTTGGTCTACGCTACTACTCGACGGTCTCTCGTAAGAAACCGACCAAGTAGGAGCTTCGGAAGAGGGTTGGGCGACAGAAGAAGAGGCCTTGGGTTTTTCTCCCTTCAAGGCAACCTTTGAAAGAGAAATATCCCGCTTGGACTACTTCTTCCGCTGTCACGCAAACCTCTCCCACTGGGAGGAAGACCACTCCCTGCACTCACTACATTTGTTAACACTATCACACCATTAACCTCTGCAGGAAGGACAAAGGGCATGAGGATCAGTCTCGACCGCCGACATATATGTTCCACAAGGGCGGCCGGAGAGTCCAGGGCAGGTGCGCATGGTCGCAGAAGTCAACTTCACACACACTGAGAGAAAAAGAGAAAACAAAATGGCGTTAATGGCTGGCAAAAGTCGGCGAGGGTGAAGAGCGGCAACGATATTTCACTATCCGAGCCGAAAGCACAGTGTTGCTCAATCGCAGGTGTATGAGGGGGAGAGGTAGCAAGCTACCCTCCAAACCCGCCGCTAACTAGCGCTGTGGGTAGTTAACCCTCGTTAAAAATGAATGGCTCGTCATTTCAGCTACGCCGAAAGTAATAACCCTATTAAATAGCGTGGTTTGTAATCCAGTTACAGAACAAATCCTCCTCCAAATCACCATCCCATCAGGTTCCGGTTACAAAACATAATATTAACCTTCACAGTTAGGATCAAGACAAAACCTTTTCGGCCAAGGTCAACATAGTCAAGACAAAGTTCCAAGCTTGTGTTTTGGAACTTCAAGCTTGAAGGAGAACCCCACCATATTGCGGTTCACGATCTACATAGAGAGTCAACAGGGTCTGGACATAAATCTCCGACTACCTACTGATAAGAGATTCTCAACCATACGGTTTTTTCCATTAAAGTGTCCACTGCACTAATATCCCAAGAATCTCCACAGTAAATCATTGCTTGCCCTCACCTAATAGGTTCCACAGAAATCTTTAATTCAGATAATTTATCCAAGTGAACCTGTTTTTTTTTTTTTTTTACAATCTTCATCTTTTAAGAAATTTCTAGCATATGATCCCCGCTGGGTGCAGGGCACCGTCACTCTGCAATAAGAAGAATTTTTAGTGATGGACTGGATATAATCAAATTAGGTAGTACAAAAATTATTAAAGAATAAATAATAATCATTGTACAAATATAACTTAAACAATAAAAATGAAAATAAATAATAAAAGTATAAAATAATTTTTATTTTTCTATACAATTTTCTACATTCCCCCCTCACTAGTTCCTCAGTCCATCTCAAAACTCCTCATGATAAGCAACAGTGCCCTAAACCAAGATCTATAAAACACAGAACAAATTACATTAGGTACATCATTTGACAGTTCAGTAATACAAAAAAATGTGATAGGAATTGACGATAAACCATGAAACACAATGTATATACAGTACATTACAACTGAAAATTATATTTATCATCCATCCCTTCCAACAATGCTCCAATAATATACATTTACATTACATCACAGTCATTATTACAGGCACCATTACAGTATTACAGGCAAACAGTCATAAAACTATTCCAGAAAAAAAACTGACATTCATTGTAGTCCAAAATCAATTTTAAAGAGTACAAAACTTATTGATTTTGGACTATTACAGTACAATAGACAAATTACTAAATCCAGTATTACTGTCACAATCAAGGAAAATTTACAACAATTAATAAAAATAATCAAACAAACCGTGACTCAATACAGTTTTCCCCCATAAGGTGTCTCCTTCCACAGCATTTTAACTACTCCAATGTAGGAATCAAAACTGACTAATAAAAAAATAATTACTGTACTATACAAAAACTTTAAATAAAAAACTTCAGTGATTAATTCAGTGAGAGATTCCTAGTTCATCTTCCGAGTCTCAAAATTCTGTCTCGGGACATGTGCCGGGATTCAGCAATCTCTAGGCGAGCTATGTTAATCTCTTGCAGCACCGGAGACAGGTTAGTTCGGTGACTCTCCAGGTACAAACGAGGTGCCTTTAACAGATTGAAAACCTCGTACACAGTTGATATCTGCGAGTTATCGACACTCTGATGCAGACCAGAGACAATTCGTAGACTCAGAAGAGGACAAAGAAAATCCTGAAAAATCAGGTGATGACTCAGGGAAAAGCTCTGTTAAAGACAACCCAAACAGAGCTGTCTGGTTCAGGTCAAATACACCCGACTGGCTCTTCAGCCTAAAGTTCTGACCGGTGTTTCACTTTACCATCAGATTGTCGGAAAGGGTTTGAATTCTGAGGCGACTCAGAAATGGAGGACAGTTCCCTCTCTGTAGTATTCGTCTGGTCAGTGAGACGAGGCCTCCACTCCATGACTCGACACTGAACTAAAGGTAGGTACAGGGACCAGACCATTTGACCTAGTCCATGGGGACTAAATCCACTAGAGGTGGGATTTTCAGGTAACAGTCGGTTGTCACAATCTGGTGGCAAAAAGCCAATAAAGTCATAATCAGGATAATTGGACACTGCCGAGTCAGAAACAGGGCTTTCTATACTAGCAGTTCTTGACCAGTCTGAACTGGAACTCTAGGAGCCAGCAGAAAGTGGTTTAAATAACCGAATGCTGGAAACTTCCCAGAATTCCCAATGCGCAGGAGGATAAACGACACCTTCCTCTTGAAAAGAGGCTAAAAATCGTGGTGTAGGAAATTCGGGACCAGGAGAGAACTACAAAATTGGGGTTTCACACATTTCAGTGGGGCTGTTCTCCCACAGTTGGAGGGCCACACAATCTCTAAACGATTCAGGCTTCAATACAGGAGTCTCATCAAAATTTTCTAGGGGGATATAACCAAGCATACATTGCTCTTTTCCTCTCATAAGTCCTAGCTGGCTTAAGGGTGGGTTTAAGCTGAGTAATAGTTCTAGTAGGACAGTAACTTTTCCTTTGTCATCAGGACTTGCTACAATCGAAACAAAAGGTATGATGCGACTACTGCAGCCACCCCATAGAAGTCACTATCGCTACTAGAACCAGAACTCTGAGACTTCAGAGGAAGTCTGACTATTATCCATAAGTCCTGGACTATTCCGAGTCTCAGTTACAGGATCAGGACACTTTGGATACCATAGAAAGTACCTCCTAAGATAGACTGGAGGCTCTAGCCAGGCCTTTACCTGAATATGGTGAGCTTTTACCAGTTCGCCAACAGGCAGGCCCTGCGGCTCATAGGAGACTTTATTCTCGTGGTCCTTAGTAACACTGAATACCCCCTCAAACCTAGGGATGAGGTTGTTCAACAGAAGGTGTCCCAACTGGCACGCCTTCATAAGAACCAGAGAAACTTCTTTAAAGGGTTTGTACCGAGGATGTCCTTCAGTCCATTGGTCTGTCGTTTCTGCTGACAGCAACGAGATACTATAAACATCGTGAACACCCTTCAGTATGTTCTCAGCTGGAGTACAGCCAATCTCAGTGCGGTGGGAATGGTTGTAGCCGAGAACTGCTCGGGATGAGTACTGGCACCATTTCAGAGATTCCTAGAAATCACACTCAGTAACTCACCAAGGGTACGGTTCACCCGCTCCAGTGCACCATTACTAGAGGGTTTATACACAATTGTTTTCACATGTACAATGTTGTACCGCACCAAAAACTCAGTAAATTCCTGGGAAATAACTCAGGGCCGTCATCAGTCAATATCAGGACCGGAACATGAGGAATAACAGGTAAAACTCTGTCTCCAAGCACTTGGCATATTGTACTGTTCTTCTTACTCCTTATGGGTACTGCCATCGCCTACTTGAAATAATGGTCGACTACCCTCAGACACCCAATAAATAAGACCAGTACTGGTTGTTGGGAGACTCACTAGGTCCATAGCAACCAATTTAAAAGGAGAAGGGGTCACTATCTTCAAGATTGGTGGGGCAACCACCTCCCTCGAAACCTTACAAGTCTGACATTCCCAACATGTCCGGCACATATCCCGCAGTACACTAATCAAAGATTTGTGTCAAATGAGTCAACGAAGCATTGCAGTCATTTTCATGATCTCCCAGTCAGCGTTCTAGAGGTGGGTCTCAGCAACTAGGTCTATCAGGACACTGAAGGCGACTACTGGGACTACTACGCCGCCTGGGTTTCGCTTCACTAGCAAACCCTGGTGCACTTCCAGGTCAGACCAACATCTCCTATAGGGCAGATAGGAGGGTGGAACTTGAAATACAAGAACCCCAGAGTAGATCATCTTGATGGCAGATTGGATCTGTCGATGATCTCCTTGGATCTTGGCCACCTGACTAAAGGACAGAAGCGCATTTCCGGAGAACATTCCACGATCAGGTTTAGGGTCGGTGGGGAGACAAAAGTACCTTGAGAGACAATTAAAGAACAGTAGTGTGGTCATACACCAACTGTTCTCGGGGTGAATCCAGTGTCAGGTAGGCTGCATCCGGTAGATTCCTACCAAAAAAAAAAAAAACAATTTCTTTGGCAGCTACCACTGCATAGTTAAACAGCGGTAGTCTCCACCCGAAAGGACACTTCACCTCTAACTGGACATAACCTAGAGGGCTGGTGCAGGAACTGGTCAACCCCTCTAACTGTTCTCCTGACAATACCTAGTACTCTAGGCCAAGTTGGCTCAGTAAAGACTCATTTACAAGACAAACCTGTGCCTTTGTATCAACAAGTGCACAAAAGGTTTCCTGTATCATTACAATACCTATTGCCGAGTGTTGAGACACATGCGAACAACTGGACTGACAAGGTGCCGTTTCAGTTACATACTGGATTACAGGACAATCCTCTGGTACTTCCTGATCATCAGCGACTAAGTCCTCAGCGTCTTGCACTCGAGATTTGACCTCTGTCTTATGGTCCAGAGTCACATCAGTTGGTAAGACATAATTACAGAGCTCAATCAGAGATTTAAAATGCACTCCATCCAAACACTGAAGATGCACACACTGCGGCTCGGTTACGGATGGATCACGATAGACTTCAGGACAAGTGGGGCCCAAGCTGGGACTGTACCTAGAAAACGAATTGCCTTAATCATGTTCCTGACAGTCTTGTCCAATTTGAAGCCTAGTTGACTGGCGTCTTTCAGAAACTGCTGAACTAGGGCATCCTGGAGCTTGGTATCTTCAGCCAAGAGTCGAGTTCAACACCCGACCCTTCCATGCAACAGTTCATGACTAGCTCTAAGGATTCTGTGAGAGAATCTGGACCACCAGGAACCTCCTTCTTATACAAGACCAGTCCTGTAGGCAACTTTGGAGTGGTAGGTTCAGTAGCAAACAAACAATCAGTTAATACAGGGCAGCAGCATTCTGATCACCTGGACAGTAGTTAACAACAAAGTTGAAATCAGACAGGTCCTCCAGTGTCCATGCTAGATGACTGTCCACCATCTTCATATCATGAAGATACATCAGGGGATGGTGATCAGAATGAATCACGAAGAACTGACAGAGAAAGGCCCTGAAGATTTTCACCCCCCATCGCAGAACAGCCAACTTGCGCCTAATGATAGAGTAATGGGTCTCGCAGTTAAGGAAGGTCATGGAGTTATTTGCTGTCACCCGACACTCCCCTGGATGCTCCAAGGACTCCTGGCACAGACAAGCACCAGCATCCTCACCTGAAGCATTAACAAACAACTCCAAGGGTTTAGCATCAGCATAGTAGTCAGGGTGCAACAACATAATGTCCTCCATGAACAGTTCCTCTAAGGGCACAAAGGCACAGTCCATTTCAGTCTTCTGGTCCCTTGAGATTTACGTCCTCAAGTCTTTGCAGATAACTATTTGGCTATTTGTGAGCACAGGGAGATAAGGAATCCCTGTAGCTCACGCACAGTGGTAGGTTTAGGGAAGTCCTCCACTTTCTGGATGTATTTTGGCAGCTTAAGCATACCAGAACGTCCAACCAGATGACCAAGATACTTGACCTCGGCTTGAACGCAAGAACACTTCCTGAGCTTTATCTTGAGACCGTGCTTCTGGAGAGTAGGCAAAACTCGTTCTACCAGTTTCAGGTTTTCCTCGAAAGAAGACCCAAGGATCGAGATGTCATCATTGTAGTCAACCACCTTGGCTTTCGGGAGCTCTTGGAGAATACTTTACATTTCTCTCTGGAACACTGTAGGTACATTCTTCAGTCCAAACGATAAATGCCCATACTGCCAGTATCCAAAGGCGGTAGAGAAAGCCGCATGTTCTTTATTGTCCTCTGTTAACGGTAACTGGTAGTATACATGAACCAGGTCAAGGGTTGTAAAGTATTTGATTCCTTGTAGCCCAAATATGGAGTCTGCCATGTTTGGCATTAGGAACTAATTAGAGAGAGTCACCTTATTCAGTCTACGGTAGTCCACACACAACCTTATACTGTTGTCCTTTTTTAAGGACTGGAACAATGGGTGAAGACCAAGGAGAGATGCTGCGTTCAATGATACCCAGTTCATGCAATTCCTTGCACTGTTCCTCGATGGCATCAGCAAGGGCTTTTGTAAACCGTCGAACCCTCTGATAAATAGGTGTCTCCTTATACAGGTGGATGTGTATTAGTGTGTTCGAGCACTCTCCCACATTAACGTCACCAGTACTGATGACCGCAAGATAACGAAGCATTTGACAGAACTGGTTCTTCCGAGGAGTCCAGTTTGTTAGAGATAGATTATCTATCTCTTCCAATACATTCGGTTCAGGTGTCAGGTCGCACTCCTGTGCTATCAGGCAGGATAGACGAGTATCCACCATTGCCATGGTGAACACCTTCCCCAAGAGGTCACCCTTCTTGATCTTGGCAGTTCCTTCAGATAAACCCTTGATTAGAATTGAGGCTTTTCCATCTTTCAGTTCTAGGATGCCAGGGATTGCTGTAGCTTTTCTTGAAAGATCTGTGGTTATGATGTTGCCATCATAATACATCTCCGGCCAACAATGGGTTGGACAAGCAGGACACCTAAAAGAGGTATCAAGCCTCTTAGGAAAGTCTACAGTAACAGGAACAAGTACTGGCTCAATACTGGCAATCATGACTGAGTCGGCTGCGTGGACCTCAGGGACAATACTCCCAAAGAGGCTCTTGGGGAGTACTGCCAACGCTCGGCCGATTTTGGGTTCAGTCAACAATCGCTCCCATTTGCTCTCAAGAACTGGTAACTAAGCACTACGTGCTCAGCTATAGTCTTTGAAGGCACTACATGGAACACACTCGGGTTGAATGTCATTCCATGTAGGGGTCGACAGTACAGTACCTAAGGCCTTATTTTACTTTTACTTTACTTTAAGAGCTGCTTATCTGGTACTGTACAGCAGGGGAAACCTACTCTCTACAGGACCTCCACAATTCTTTTATGATTTTCATTCGGAAGCATTTAACATTTTACATGAGTATTGTTTGCTTTCGGTTTCATCATCACTGTCAAAACACTCACAGAATAAGGTCTTCTGTTCCCTCTTGAAAGCTTTAATATCTTCAATTACTTGGATGTCTCGTGTGAGCCTGTTGTATAGTCTCGGGGCCGCATATTTAAAGACTCTAGAGCCTTCTGTAGACATTTATCAAGGTTCTGATAGTTTGAAACCATCTGTAACTATTCTCGTGTCAGGACAATTTGTTGGTTGCACAATATGTAGTAATTCTCTTAAAAGATTTGGACGACCGATTCTGATAACTTGGTGGGTTATTGTACATATTTTAAATTAAATTCTCGCTTTAATCAGCAGCCATTGTAGATCAATTAGTATAGGAGTGATCCTTTCTCTGAGTGGGATACCTTTTATCCGTCTTGCTCCTCTGTTTATTATGTTTTGTAATTTCTTAAGGTGTACTTTTGGAAGATTGTAGTAGATGGAGTTACAGTAGTCGATTCTGGTAATCACGCAGTTTATCACTAGTTTCTTTGCGGAACATTCATCCCCGTACTTTTTTATAAAAGCAATATTTCTTGGATGATAACCAGCAGTTTTTACTACATTATATATTTGAGAGAAGATGCAGTCAAGAAATACGCCTAGATCACGAACTTTACTAGATATTGGCACAGAGTCATTGTTTATTTGAATATCACCCAAGCTGCTTACAGTGTTTCTCTTTCCTACCACCATAAACTCAGTTTTGTTCTCATTTAATTTTAGTTGTTTATTTGTCATCTATTCTCTAACACTATCAAGGATTCGGTTTATAATGTCTTCTATATCATTTATGGAGAAGTAAAATTGTGTCATCCGCAAATAGTTTGAACCTCACACCATGCCTTTGTAGTTATTTTCGATAGACCCATAGTATAAATGCAGAATAAGATTGGCCAAGTACACTCCCCTGGGGTAGCCCCTCTGTTTAAAGGTTCATTTGGTGAATAAGAGTTTGCAATTTGTACACAGTAATTTCTACCAACCAAGTAGTCTTCCAGGTATTCGGAAGCTTGATCTTCAACTCCGATGAACCGTAGATCATTTAGCAGCAGTTCATGCACAACTGTATCAGAAGCAACACTAAGATCAAGTAATATTAAAATACATTTTTTTTTATCCATCATTTCCAGCATTTCATTTATAACAGAGCAGATGAGAACCGGAGGGTTCTGCTTAATGTGGACCCAGACGCCGAGGGTCAAGAGAGCTTGAAAGCTCGAGGTCACGAAAACCGAGAGATTTGGCACGATTTGGGTTATGAAAACCCAGAGGTAAATCATAACATGAGCACGGAGGTCCAGGGTCATGAAAGCTTAAAGGCCCACCGCAACAGGAAACCAAAAGCTCTGTGTCACGAGAACCCGAGGGTTCTATGTAAAATGGACCTAGAGGCCCAGGGTCACGAAAGCTTAAAGGCCCACCGCAACAGGAAACCAAAAGCTCTGTGTCACAAGAACCCGAAGGTTCTATGTAAAATGGACCCAGAGGCCCAGGGTCACGAGAGCCCGAAGACTCAGTATGACGAGAGCCCGAATGCTCAGGGATGCTCAGGGATACGAGAGCCCGAAGGGTCACCGTAACGAGGGTTACAAGATCCCAAAGGGTCACAGGAGCCCAAGGGTCATCGGAATGAGGGTCCCGGGAGCCCGAAGGGTCACCGTAACGAGGGTCCCGGGAGCCTGAAGGATCACCGTAACGAGGGTCCCGGGAGCCCGGGAGCCCGGTGGGTCACCGTAACGAGGGTCCCGAGAGCCCGAAGGGTCACCGTAACGAGGGTCCCGGGAGCCCGAAGGGTCACCGTAACGAGGGTCCCGGGAGCCCGAAGGGTCACCGTAACGAGGGTCCCGAGAGCCCGAAGGGTCACCGTAACGACAGTCACAAGAACCTGATAGGTCACCGTAACGAGGGTCACAAGAGCCCGGTGGGTCACCGTAACGAGGGTCACATGAGCCCGATGGTTCACCATAACGAAGGTCACATGAGCCCGAAGGCTAATCGTATCGAGGGTCACATGAGCCCGAGTGCCTGTAGGCTCATTGTAAGGAGGGTCACACGAGCCCAAAGGCTCATCGTATGGAGGGTCACATGAGCCCGAAGGCTCATCGTAAGGAAGGTCCCGGGAGCCCGAAGGGTCACCGTAACGAGGGTCCCGGGAGCCCGAAGGGTCACCGTAACGAGGGTCCCGGGAGCCCGAAGGGTCACCGTAAAGAGGGTCCCGGGAGCCCGAAGTGTCACCGTAACGAGGGTCCCGGGAGCCCGAATGCTAGTCGTGAGGAGGGTCACAAGAGCCCGAAGGCTCGTCGTGAGGAGGGTCACATGAGCCCCAAGGCTCGTCATGAGGAGGGTCACATGAGCCCCAAGGCTCGCCGTGAGGAGGGTCACATGAGCCCCAAGACTCACCGTGAGGAGGGTCACATGAGCTCCAAGGCTCATCGTGAGGAAGGTCACATGAGCCCGAAGTCTCGTCGTGAAAAGGGTCACATGAGCCCGAAGGCTCGTCGTGAAGAGGGTCACATGAGCCCGAAGGCTCGTCGTGAGGAGGGTCACATGAGCCCGAAGGCTCGTCGTGAGGAGGGTCACATGATGTCCCCAAAGCAAAGGCTCGTCGTGAGGAGGGTCACATGATGAGCCCGAAGGCTCGTCATCAGGAGTCACATGAAGAGCCCGAAGGCTCGTCGTGAGGAGGGTCACATGATGAGCCTGAAGGCTCGTCATGAGGAGAATCACATGATGAGCCCGAATGCTCGTCGTGAGGAGGGTCACATGAGCCCGAAGTCTCGTCCTGAGGAGGGTCACATGAGCCCGAAGGCTAGTCGTAAGGAGGGTCACATGAGCCGGAGGGCTCGTCGTAAGGAGGGTACATGAGCCCGAAGGTTCATCATAAGGAGGGTCACATGAGTCCGATGGCTCACCGTAACGAGGGTCACATGAGCCCGATGGTTCACCATAACGAAGGTCACATGAGTCCGAAGGCTAATCGTAACGAGGGTCACATGAGCCCGACTGCCCGTAGGCTCATCGTAAGTAGGGTCACACAAGTCCAAAGGCTCATCGTAAGGAGGGTCACATGAGCCCGAAGGCTCATTGTAAGGAGGGTCACATGAGCCCGAAGGCTCATTGTAAGGAGGGGCATGAAAGCCCAAAGGCTCATCATAACGAGGGTCATATGAGCCCGAAGGCTCATCGTTACGAGGGTCACGAGAGCCCGAAGGCTCATCGTAACGAAGGTCACGAGAGCCCGAAGGCTCATCGTAACAAGGGTCACGAGAGCCCGATGGTTCATTGTAACGAGGATCACGAGAGCCCGATGGCTCATCGTAATGAGGGTCACAAGAGCCCGATAGCTCATTGTAACTAGGGTCACGAGAGCCCGATGGCTCATTGAACGAGGGTCACGAGCCAGATGGCTCATTGTAACGAGGGTCACGAGAGCCCGATGGCTCATTGTATCGAGGGTCACGAGAGCCCGATGGCTCATCGTAACGAGGGTCACGAGAGCCCGATGGCTCATCGTAACGAGGGTTACGAGAGACTGATGTCTCATTGTAACAAGTGTCACGAGACACTGAAGGTTCAGCGTAACAAGTGTTATGAGAGCCATTAGGCTCAGCGTAATGAGGGTCACGAGAACCTGAAGGCTCCACGTGACGAGAGCACAAAGGCTCAGCATAACAAGGACCCGAAAGCCCAGGGTCACGAGAGCCTGGAGGCTCAACGTAACGATAGTCCGATGGTTTGGGGTTACGATAGTCCGATGGTTTGGGGTTACGAGAACTCGAAGGCTCAAGTGTAACAAGGACCCGAAAGCCCAGTGTCACGAGAGGCCGGAGGCTCAGTGTAACAAGAGACTGAAGGTCCGGGGTCAGGAGAACCCAGGGCAACCACGAGATAAGAACCCGGAGGTTCAAACAGGCGGAGGTTCAAACAGGCGGAGGTTCAAACAGGCGTCTCCTTACGGCAGGGGGAGTAGAACGCCAAGGGTGACCAGGGGTCAGAAACTCCTCCACCCGACGGGCCCCAAAGGGGAACATCAAGCAGGTTCCTCCGGAGAGGGAGTCTGCTCCGTCACTGTTACGATCAACTATTGTACACAACGGGGAATACGCCAAGAAACATGAAATATAACTAGATTTAAGATTTAACTAAAGTATTTACAGTATTATACAAAACTGACCAAATACTCACAGCACACAAAAAACGTAATAGTAGTTTACATAAGTTCTTACAAAGAAGTAGGTCTTGAGTTGACATCACAAGCTTCTTTGCAGTGAGGAACAGATGGAGTTGATTAGTTTCAGATATAAACAGTTGATTTGTAGGAACACAGCTTCTGACGTTGAACAGATGAATTTTGAAACTTCTTTATCTTCAAGATAATATTTTGTTGCAAGTTCAATAACAAATTCCAGGTCACAGTGGATGTAGCAGAAATATTTCCAAACACCAATAGTGTAATAGTCTGGTCAGCCTTCTGTCACTCGTTACCTGTCCTTTATATACGAGGGACCATTGCTCCCGAATGTTCCTGACAAACGAAAAGTGCCCAAGACTAGCATTACGCAACATGATGGAGCGCCATGGACTCTCTCGAATATTCTTACTGGTGCCAAAGAAGTATCTAGAACTCTCGTTTCAGAACAACTATATTTCAGTCATAAATTACATTAACATAATAGAATTTTTTTCTAATTTTTACATCAACATACTGTACATGAAAAATAAGCCATTTTTGCAAGTTTTATCATACAATAGGCATAAATTTAGTATACATATAACAAAGCCCCCTGCCTAGCGAAAAGTTTGGGGTTATTAACCAACAAATTTTCACAAATCCAAAGAAAATAATCTTATCATGCATGATTACAAATATAATAGTTCCATTACAATGAAATTGAAATACAATTTTTTATTACAAACTTCAAATGAAAAATCAAAATTTACAGAGCTGACAAATAATGACAAAAATAAAAATCATTAAAAAGAAAACTAAAAGGTTTCTTTTTAACACATACAAAATTCTCAAATAACATTTAACCTATGCCCCTTTTGGCCCCGGTCTAACATTTTTAAGTTCATGGAAAAATGATAAATCAAATGTAGAAATGCCCATTAGAGAGGTTTTCAAGTAAGACATTGTATTTCACATTATCTTGACACACAGGATGGGCATAATAAAACTAAATCACATCCTGCACAATGCTATGCAAAAACAAAAAATCTTGTAACTCACAATCCTACTCGCTACAAAATGAGCAGCTATAGGTTCTTTATGAGCGAGAGCGAGAAAATTAAAATTTTGATTTACATGGATAATAACCTGAACAACAGCATAGTCATAATAATCAACTACAATCAATTTTTAATCACTCAGGATTACAATATTCATTGAATAACAAGATATCAGTTATTTCTGACATGTCTAGAATAAGAAAAATTCTGGAAGAGACATCACCACAAACTAAAGTACCTTTAAAATACAGGTTATTAGAATTTTCAAAAAGAGAATCATCACAAACTAACGTGTCTTCACAGGACAAGTTGGTAGAACAGTCAGAAGACATGACATTACAAACCAAAATGTCTTCTCGAGACAGGTTGATAGAACATTTAACAGCAGAATCATTATATTACCAGACATGTTGGAAAACAAGTATCATGAACTATCATATCTTCCCGAGATTTGTCAGTACAACAATTATTAGTGGATGAAGCAATACAAACCAACGAGTCTTCACGAGGCAAGTCAGTAGAAGAAACGGCTGTGGAGACATTATCACGAACCAACACATCATTTTAGACGTGTAGGTAGACCTCAGAGTCTTCTCGCGAGTCTCAGTACTTTAAGAAACTAGACAAATCAGGTCTGAGAACATCCAACTCCTGATCCAGAACTGGGTCATTAACATTCTTCAATCGGACATCAACAGTCTCATCTACCAAGTAATTACCAAGCAAAAATGAACACCATTAGTAGGCAACTCTGAAACCACACCACCAACAACAGGCCTTGATAACCAGCCACAATGAAGATCCATACGATGCAAGGGAACACTAAATTAGCCACCACCAAACCCACGAATGGGAACATACTTCCAAAAAACAAATTCTCAGTCACAGGGATAACTTCCTCAAAACTAGTGACTGGGCGTAACCAGTATCACACATAATACTAACAGGGTCCAGTGAACCA
The DNA here is from genome assembly GCF_036898095.1 of Palaemon carinicauda. Taxonomy (NCBI): domain Eukaryota; kingdom Metazoa; phylum Arthropoda; class Malacostraca; order Decapoda; family Palaemonidae; genus Palaemon; species Palaemon carinicauda. The sequence goes on along the minus strand of NC_090726.1, from coordinate 133,842,696 downwards.
CCATCAACAGCAACAAACCCCTTAGCAGTATATGAGTGGAAAACCTTATCAACAGGTCTGGAACATACACTGGCTTCCTGTAAAAAACGGGGTCATTGACAGTGTTAACCTCTACTGGTAGCACACTATAACGAGACTTTGGTAGAGTCACAAGAGCCACAGTTTTAGCTTCTTTCCTTCACAACTTAAAACATGCAGACAACGTATGACCTGGTTCCTTACAATAATTACAACCTACAGAACTGCTATTAAAACTGCTGCTTTGAGACTTGACACGTGAATCAGAATTAGACCTTTGATCTACATCAGTACGAGTATGCTTATCTGTGTCCCTGAAGTCTTTTGATGTAATAAACCATTTATCATTAGACCTTGACTCTTTGTGAGCCAGTACATAATCATCGGCACATACAGCTGTTTCACGAAGGATAGATAACTCATTTAAGTAGACCTTGATATTTTCACTAACACGATTTTTAAATTGTTCAATTAAAATAATTTATCTTGATATATCAAAATCAAACCTTCACTGCTGCTTTACACTATTTATCAAACCAATCTGATTGTTCTCTACTAAATTCTACATACGTCTGCTTATCTTTTGTCTAACTCCTAAACTTCATCCTATAAGCTTCAGGAGTTAATTCATAGGCCTGTAAAATAGCAGCCTTTAAGAATTCATAATCACCAACTATCCTCAGGAATAGATGCATATACCTTTCATGTCCTACCAAACATAACTCCTGATAGCATATAAGCTCAATTTTCTTCTGCTCACTTACATTAGCTTTTCTTTCTAAACAAACGAAATATTCAACGAAATCCTTTTCATTAAAAGAAGGCACAACTACTGTATTTTCTTTGAAAATATCTGACCTAGTTTTACCTGTATCATTAGAATTAGCCTGCTAAGTTTTCTAAAGCTAACTTCTTTTGAACACTAATTCCATGAACCTTTATCTCCAATTCAATTTTTAATTTCTCACTCTCAGCTTCTAACTGTTCCCGTTTAAACTCTGCTTCAGGTCTCTCACGCTCAGCTTCTTACCTTTTCACTCAAGAGTTTCTACTCCAAGTCTTTCAATTTCTACAGCTGGTAAATTAGAACACAACGATTCCCTATCCATCGTATCTAACACATCCTGAGGTAAACAGTCTTCAACCAAATGTTGAACTAACACATGTTTAATATCCTCTTTCTTCTTTGAATTTTTAACATAAGTTCAAGATGTTTACCCGAACTCACTAAGCTTGATTTCTTGAGATCACAATTTCTAAACTTGTGGATCCTCTCAAAAAAAAACTCAGGTGTTTTAAACTCTTGACATGTTTGCTGGCTATTTTATACAATTAACAAAGAGAGAGCGAGTGGCTAGACTGATAAAAGGCATTAAATTTTGGGAGAGAATAACTCCTGCACTGATCGATCAACATTGGTTACCTGTTAAGGTTAGAATTAAATTTAAGATTTGTTTGTTAACTTACAAGGCACTTACAAGTGATAAGCATAAATATCTTCGTGATTGCTTGGTCCCCTACCCTCAAGCTACTAGCGCTGCTGTAAGAGTTAGACATGCTGATGACCCTTATAGACTATTCGAAATGAGTGTGAATCATGCAATAGGAGGAAGAACTTTTTGTTATGCTGCACCGAGACTCTTCAACGACCTTCCACTTGATGTCAAGAATAGCAAAAATGTGGCAGCTTTCAAGAAAAACCTGAAGACTTATCTCTTTGGAAAGTGTTATAATAGTGATCAGAAAACTATTAAGCCTGAATACAAATGCTAGCGAATAACTGAAAAGATACAGAGCAAAACATAAACTGTTAAGAAATTATTTTCACGCATCAAGGCCCGCCTGAACAGACTCTTAGTGTCTGATGGAGGGCGAGAAATAAATCCCTAAAAGTTACGTTCAATTATTGTACACAATGTAGCTTATGTAAAATCTACCCAAAAAGTTTAACACACAATAGCAAAACATTAACAGCAAATGAATTAACAGCAAATAATAGTGATAGCCAGCAAACAAAATATAACTATATTCAAGATTTAACATACGTTTATACAATATTATACAAGGTCCACCGAATACTCATGGCACACCGAAACTAAATAGTAGTTTACATAAGTTATTTTACATAAGTTCTTACAAAGAAGTAGGTCTTGAGTTTACTTCACAAACTTCTATGCAGCGAGGAATAGATGACTTTGCTTGGTTTCAGATATAAAAGGTTAATGTGTAGGAACACAGCTTTTGACGTTGAACAGATGAATTTTGAAACTTCTTTATCTTTTTCAAGATAATATTTTGTTGCAAGTTCAACAACAAATTCCAGGTCACAGTGGATGTAGCAGAAATAGTCTCCAAACACCAGCGGTGTAATAGTCTGGTCTGCCTCCTCTCACTCGTCACTTGTCCTTTATATACGAGGGACCAGTGCTCTTGACAAACGAGAAGCACCCATGACTATCATTCTGCAACAGAATGGAGCGCCAGGGACTCTCTCTCGAATCTTCTTACTGGCGCCGAAGGAATATCTAGAACTCTCGTTTCAGAACAACAAAATTTTAGTCATAAATCACATTAACATATATAACTAGAGGGGCACTCAGTAGATCGCAGACCTTCGCCAAAGCAGTTTATTTGTCGGCCTTTTGCTCGACCTTGACCTTGACCTTTGACCTTAAAATGTAAAAATTAGCGTGGATTTTTATACACTCAAATATGAAACAAATTTGAAGTCTCTGTACTAGGATGACCAAACTTATGGCTGATTACATGATATGGATGTTTTGCTCATCCGTGACATTGACTTTTGATCTTCTAAATTTCAATTATTTCTATTTCTTTTCATAATATTTTAAAATTCCTACTAATTTCATTATTTTACGATTAAAACTGTAGCTGTATGGTTGATGACTGCAATTTGACCTTTTCCTTGACCTTGCCCATGGACATACTTGACCTTGACCTTTGACCTTAACATGTATGAATTATCATGGAGTTTCAGATATGAACCAAGTTAGAAGTCTGGGACAATGCATGGCTGATTATGGGAATTGGACATTTTGCTTGACATGACCTTGACCTTTGACCTTGACCTTCCAAAATTTAATCCTCTCCAGCTTTTTACACAAGTTAATCCCTGCAAGTTTCATTACTCTACAATTAAAATTATGGCCAGGAAGGTGTTCACTATCAACCACAAACTCACACACAAACACACAGAGGGAGAACATAACCTCCTTTCAACTTCGTTGGCGGAGGTAATAAAATTAATTCTTTTATTTTTCATCAATATACATGAAATGATAAGCCCTTTTCACAAGTTTTATCATACAACAGGCATAAATTTAGTGAAGAAATAACAGTCACAAAAACCTGATGACGAGGTTTCTCTCGAGAACGAGAGGAATGTTCTCCCGAAGAAGGACATTGCCTTGGACTATGCTTTCCCTCAGACCTAGGGGGAGAAGCGTAAGCATAATTCACATGCTAATCATGAATTAAGCTCTCTCTCTCTCTCTCTCTCTCTCTCTCTCTCTCTCTCTCTCTCTCTCTCTCTCGAATTAGAGAGATATCCTCCCAAAGGAGGGCCTTGCTTTGGACTTTGCTTACCCCCAGCTGCAGGGGGAAAAGCACAATCATCGGCGAGAAGATAGCAACTGCTGATCTTCGTCGAGCTGTCAGTAATTCTGCCCCAGAGACTCGCCGACAGTGAGACAGCTGATGAATGGAAGCTCTTCCCTGGAAGGGAGAGCAGCCCAACACCTGGAGAGGTCAACTCACTCTCGAAAGGGAAAGCTGTCCAACCCCTGTAGGCGAACCTCTTGGCAGCGCTCTCTGTCTACAAACCATATTAAAGTTGAAGGTCGGCATCGAGCGCTACCCGAGAAATTTAGCCGAGATTAGTTCCTGGGTTCACCTCCAGTTGGAAGGGTGTCCCTGAGGGAGAACGGACAAGCTTAAGAGTATGCATTCCCTCTGGCAGCTAAGAAAGGCCATTGACCCATCGCCACTGAAGAAACCATCCGGAAGCGCTACCTATCCCACGAACGGGAAAGGTGTTTCCCCGCAGAGGACCTGCTGGCCATCCACATAGAGATGGTAGAGCGGGGTAATATGGGAGTAGTATCAACACAATGACTCCATCCCAGTGGTGGAGGCCAAGTCTGCAATATGCTGTCACACAAACAGCAACTGTAATAAAAACAAATATATATAAAAGTATTGTGTGTTTTCATATACATAAAATGAAAACATAAGTTTAATAATAAGAAAAACAGAATTAACTGTAAAACATTCAAATGGCAAGTCTTGATGGTGGGAGAGAGCGGGAACGTCCGTCCTCTACCAAGCCAGAAAGCAAAGTGGGTGCTCAGCCCAGGTGTGCGACTGAGCGGGTAGCCTGCTACCACCCCACCCCTCCCGCTAGCTAGCAATTGGGGTAGTTATCTCCGGCTAGAATCTCATGCCTCGTCTTTCAGCTTCACCGAAAGTAATATCCCTTAATATATAGCGATGGTTTTGTATTTAGTGACAGAACAAACAATTAAACTTCATAAGAATCTCTGCTACTTCATATTTTTTAGGTTGAATGTTTCTCGATTTCTAATCAAATGTTATCACTCCAAATAGCTAACTATTTTTAAATTCAAAGCTACTTATTCTACACAATATTGGACCTGATTTCAGTTACTGGTAATTGAATGCCTTATGATAATTATGTAGTACTAACATTTAATTTTTCAACATATACAGTTGACCCTCAACTTACGAGGATTGGTTCCAGAAGGTCCCATGTATTCATGTAATTTCAAATTCTATATACAAAATAATATAATAAAGTATATCTTCATACATATGCAAATCTTCCCATATTTAGTAGATCAGCCCTGCATCATTATCTAAAACAATGCAAATACTATATAATCCAGTATTATACTGTACTGGTTTAAGGATTCCTGTAATAAATAGAAAACAATGCTTGACAATGTTCATATCTGTAATTGAATCCCTTGTAATTCAAGGGCCAGCTGTAATGTAGAATCCATATTCATCATGTTTCAACATTCCACTTATGTAAATATTCAATTTTACATGGAATACAAACAATGCACTTCTAAAAATGAAAAGTGAATACAGTTACAATATTACAGTACGAATTAAAATCAAGAAATCTTCCTAGTAATTCATTTTTTCTACTTTTTCTCCTCTATCTTCTGCTTCCTTCACTTTTGCTACTTCATGTAACTCATACAACTGATATATCTGCTCATCATTAAACTAACTAAATCTGCCTCTTCTATTGGTTTACCAAGAGAACGAGCAGTGTGCACACTATGTAAAGTGAGCTGTTTAGTTACCTTGATAGCATATTTAGTCCATCCCACCATGGAAGTCTTTTTATGTTCCATGTTTGCATCTTTATGCCTTTTGAATTCATCTCGGGCATACGTATCCCCTAGGGTTTGAAGTTAGGGCGGCATACCACGATGTAACTTCAGAATAGTCTTGTATAAAAGTCGAAGTCTGATGTGTGAGAGTCGGATGTGCAGCCGTTGCTTCCCCCATGATAATCGCATAAAATAGCCTACCAGGTAGGTTAAGCCTAACAAAAAAAAAAAAAAAAAATAGGATAGCACTCCATTGAGGACAAAGCACAAGTACTTCCTACTTGATTGATGGACTAGTATTTGGAAGTGCGCATCCTTCAGATCGATAGAAAGTAGTTAGTCTTTTGTCCTGATGGCAGACCATACTGTGCAGTGTCTATTTAGAACAGTTGACTGTAAGCAACAGGAATTGAATTTAATATGACAAATTCGTAGATAATTTGTATTTATCCTAACTATACAAACCTTGGCTATTTAATAGCGGTATTACTTTCGGCGTAGCTGAAATGACAAGCCAGTAAAATTTAGCGAGTGTTAACTACCCATACCACTAGTTAGCGGGGGTAGGGGAGGGTAGCTTGCTACTGCTCCCCCCCCCCCCCACACACACACCAGTGATTGAGCTTACTTTGCTTGTAGGTAGGACTTCAAGGGGGATAGGTTTGATTGATTTATGAAATTTATGGCCCGAAGCCAAACGCTGGAACCGCAAGGCCATTCAGCGCATATATATCTTTTAGAATGGATTATGAGTATATAAATAAAAGCAAAAGAATTGAAATAAATCTATACAACAAGTTAAAATTTAAAATCACAATAAAACTAAAAGGTTAGAATTTAAAATCACAATAAAACCATAGATCTATAACTCATAGAAAATACCAATTTCTTTGAAAAACTGTACAACCTGCTGTCTCACCTAAAATTTTCCCAAGGAACATATTGATTAAATGATTTTTCCTACGTTGACATCTAAAAACAATACAGGACACTAAAATACGTTCAACGGTTATATCTACTTGGCAAGCAGGGCAGCGAGAGCCAGCCTATCCGCCCCACTTGCCATCAGATACCTATGAGTATAATGTGTGTGCCCTATACGCAAACGTGTTAAAACAATGCTAGATCTTCTGTCCACCTGTAAATGGGACCATGGTTGGACAGAAGGCCTAACTGACTTTAATTTAAAATTATTATTTAAATTAGACCAGTGGAAATGCCACTTGTCTCTACAATAAAACCTAATACTAATTTTAAAATCTGATACTGGGACACCCATGCTGGAAATATGATTAAGCCTAGTTGCAGCCTTAGCTGCAACGTCAGCTCGCTTATTTCCTACAATTCCAACATGGGATGGAACCCAACAAAACTTAATCGTAAAAGGCTTTCTATTCACTAAAATATAAAACCAATCTTGTATCTTTTGCACCAAATGATGGCAAGAGACTAAACTTCAAATAAAACATTTAATGAGTAGGTAAAAATGGTAAAAATTGCATTAGAAAATTTATTATAAAAGATTAATTTCAAAGCAGTCAAAACTGCTAACAGTTCTGCTGTAAAAATAAGAGGAACTTGACGGAAGTCTTTTCTTAATTATATGTTCAGTTGTCACAACTGAGCAACAAGGGAGCCCCGAGGAGCCTGACTAGAGAAGTCTACAGAACTCTTCACTGCATCTGTATAAGATTTTTTCACTAATAGCTTCTTTGCATGTCCAACACTGATGTACTCATTAATACAATTCAGCAATGCCTCTTGTTCTTTCTTCAATACAGGGCATTCTTTATCCCTTGCAGTTCACACACACTACAGGTGTTGAACACTCCCCATGCTCAGGTTGGGCACATGATCCACAGATCTTATTCCTAGTACAAATATGGGAGGAGTGCCCAAAACCAAAAAAATTAAAACACTGAAGCATTCTGTCTATGTGGACGAACTCTAACAATGTCACTGTCAAAAAGAAATGTCTGGAGGCAAATAAGAATTCACAAACTTTAAAATAAACATTGATGAATGGGGCACTTTAAATACCTTCCAAATCACATCTGGACACATTTCCAAAATCTCGCTCTCATCCAACTCATATATATCTTTATTGAAGATAACCCCTTTTGCATAGCTGAAGTTGTAGTGAGGTTTTATTTGTTTTATTTTCCCATCAGGATCAAGCCTAAGATTGAGAAGCATTTGTACCAACCGTGTGTCGCACGTTCGTACATAGTTCATTTTGTGCTTGTATCTTCGCTCTCCCCTCGCACTAAAAAGAACCTGAAAAAACATGTCTTGTTTCTCCTCTGTAACATTGTCTGTTTTTTAACATGAAAATTCTTGTTGCCTTGAACTTTTCTATATAAAGAAGAGTGTTCTATAATAAAGTCACTCGGTTGTTTTCAACTTGCCTTTGAGTCACAACCCTCTCTCGGCCCGTCACTTTGGTGACCCCAGAAGTCAACTCGCTCCTCCCACCTTCCACCCCCCCCCCCTCGCCCCTCCATCGTTGGTACCATGGAGGACTCTACGGAAGTTATTGCTGCGACTCCCCCATTGAAACTTTCATCATTCGCCAGCGGAGAGGAGTTTGTTTGGTTTCAGCTCACAGAAGTCCAGTTTCGCATCAAGGGCGTGACTCGCTCAACCACCAAAGCAGATCATGTTCTCGCGGCGATACCCGAGGACACCTTCCCGGAAATATCCGACTGGCTTTGTGAACAAGGAGACACCCCAATAGCATATGACGCCCTCAAAACATACCTTCTGCAGCAGTATTCGCCGTCGCCAGCCGCCCGTATAGCAAAGCTTTTTCAGCTCTCGCAACAAACGTTGGGGGACCAAAGGCCTTCGCTCGCCCTCAGGGAAATGACCAGTATCGCTCGCCTGCAACCTGCCACAGACGGCTCTCCTCGTTAGGTGAACCTACTTCGTGCCCTTTGGATAGGTCGTTTACCCGGACCTATACGCGCTGCCATACCCGATGTCGATAGTTTACCCATAAAGGACTTCATGACCAAAGCCGACGCCCTTATGGACAGCCACTTCAAGACCTCCATCAATGCCTCCACCCCTGACGAAGAGGACGCCTATTCAACGTCACCCGAAGCTGACGTGAAGGCCGTAGGACATACACGCCTACCCCGTGACGTGCCGAAGAGCGACAAAGCCACCCACCACCCGCCACTCACTCGCGCCCCAACCAACGACTTCTACAGCCACTTACTACCTCCCATTCTCCGCAGTTTTGCTACTATCACTTCAGATTCGGGGCAATCGCGAAGAAATGTGCCAAGGATTGTTAGTGGCCAAAAAACGTGTAAGTAGGCCATCGCTCGTGGCGGTGGCCTCCCGTGTTTCTAATCTTTTCTTTTTACATGATGCAGGAACGGGCATGCGATTTTTGGTAGACACGGGTGCTTGTCGTTCTCTTTTGCCAAGGGAACTCTTCAGGATACGACGTAGTCTGTCTACGTCTGCCAACGTCCGCTTGGTAGCTTCCAACGGATCTGCGATACCCACCTACGGTTACGAGAACCTCACATTATCGTTCAGAAACGGTAAATTTAATTGGAAGTTTCTCGTTGCTGACGTCACATTGCCAATCCTCGGTGCGGATTTCCTCTCTCATTTCCACCTTCTGGTCGATGTCGCCCACCGACGATTGGTCAACGCAGACTCGTACTTGTCGACACCTCTTCAACCCGCCCCCTCCAACCTCGCTCTCCACATCAGAGCACCCACGGATGCCTACGCCCACCTCCTCACGTCGTACCCGGAAGTTTTCTGTCCAGAACTTCGCCAAACGCCCACGGCTCCTGCCAAGCACGGTATTTATCACCATATCAAGACGACGGGACCCCAGTCTTCGCAAAATTCAGACGTCTGGCACCGGAATGGTTGGCAGCCGCCAAACAAACGTTCGCTGAAATGGAGGAAATGGGCCTTTGCCAAAAGGCCTCCAGCCCATGGTCGTCACCCTTACACATCGTTCTGAAGAAAGACGGCTCCCTCCGTCCGTGCGGGGATTACAGGTGCCTGCACATGCAAACAGAACCGGATCACTACCCCCTCCCAAACATTGCCGACGTGACCTCCTACCTGCACAAAGCGAAGGTTTTCTCTACGCTCGACCTCCTGAAGGGGTATTATCAGGTGCCTATGAACCCAGAAGACATCCCAAGACCGCCATCACCACTCCGTTTGGTACATACACATTCAATTACTCCTGTTTTGGCCTTCGTAATGCTGGGACCACATTTCAACGTCTCATGGATGGCATCTTAGGGGACCTCCCCTTCTGTGTATGTTATGTGGACGACATACTTGCGTTCTCCTCCTCAAAAGAGGAACACCTCCGTCACCTGCGCATCGTGCTCGACCGCCTGCAACAAAACGGCCTTGTAGTCCGGTACGACAAGTGTACCTTTGGCGCCAACGAAGTGTCGTTCTTAGGGCACTGCATCACTCCCGAAGGAGTCCATCCCCTCCCTGAGAAGGTAGCAGCCGTTCAGGACTTCCCCGTGCCCTTGACCGTCAAAGCTCTGCAGGAATTTTTGGGCATGATCAACTATTATCACCGTTTTCTGCCAGCCATTGCCGCCACTCTTGCTCCCCTCTACGCCTCCCTCAAGGGCAAGCCAAAGGACCTTATGTGGGGTCCCCTTCAAGAAGCAGCCTTCTGCAATGCAAAGAACGCCCTATGAACTGCTGCGGCTCTCACTTTACCTATCCCACATGCCCCTCTCCTTCTCTCCACTGATGCCAGCGACGTCGCTATTGGTGCAGTACTCGAGCAGGTGGTCAACGGCTCGCCCCGCCCATTGGCCTTCTTCAGCAGAAAACTGTCCGAGGCAGAATCGGGTTATTCTACCTTCGATCGCGAATTGCTGGCGGTGCACTTGACTGTCAGTCACTTTCGCCATTTCTTAGAAGGTACGCCCTTCGTCATTCACACAGACCACATTCCTCTGGTGCACGCCTTAACTCGACAGTCTGACGACTGGTCCGCCCGTCAACACCGACATCTCTCCGCCGTGGCTGAATACAATTGCACCCTTCAATACGTCCCTGGGAAAATGAATCCCGTTGCCGATGCCCTGTCAAGAAACACGTTGGCTGCCGTTCATCTGGGATTGGATTACAACTCCCTGGCTGGAGCCCAACGACAGGATCCAGAGGATCAAGCATGTAGGACATCCAGCACATCCCTCCGTTGGGAAGACTTCCCCCTCGAAGACTCCAACACCACCCTCCTCTGTGACGTCAGTACTGGTAGACCGCGACCTTGGATCCCTGCTCCCATGCGCCGACAGGTGTTTGATTTCATTCACGGCCTTTCACATCCCTCGTGCCGTTCTACTGCACAGCTGCTGAAGACCAAGTTCATTTGGCACGGCATTTCTAAGGATGCTAAGGATTGGGTCCACGCCTGTACTTCTTGCCAAACTTCCAAAGTACATTGACACAAGGACTCAGGAGTGGGCACCTTTCCTCAACCTCAGCGTCGTTTCGCAGCGTCGTTTCGCAGCGTCGTTTCGCACACATTTACGTCGATGTATTAGGTCCCCTACCCACATCACAAGGACATCGTTACCTGTTTACCATCATCGACCGCTCCACTCGTTGGCCTGAAGCCATTCCCATGGAAACTGCAACGTCCGCCTCATGTACATCTGCCTTACTCTCAGTATGGATTGCAAGATTTGGTATCCCTGAGCATATTACTTCTGACTGGGGTACCACTTTCACCTCTCAATTGTGGACATCATTAGCTAATCTCCTGGGCATCACCCTACATCACACAACGGCCTACAACCCCGCTGCCAATGGAATGTTGAACGTTTTCATCGCACCCTCAAAGCAGCTTTGATGTCCCGCTGCAAGGATTGCAACTGGTTTACTCAGCTTCCCTGGGTCCTCCTGGGACTAAGGACCACTCCTAAAGACGCCCTCGACGTCTCGGCAGCTGAAATGGTGTATGGCGACCCGTTGGTCATCCCTGCCGAATTTTTTCCTTCTACAACCTCCAACTATCTCCAGCGCATACGTCACGTTGTGGGAAAATTTACTCCATGCTGCCAGACTTACAAGCCCCCTGCGAAGCATCACATACCGACAGACTTGCACTCTGCAACGCACGTCTTCCTGCGCAACGACACTAGCAAGCCACCGCTAACGACCCCTTACACGGGCCCTTTCCTTGTGATCCGATGCAGTCCAAAAGCATTCCTACTAAACATTCGTGGCAAAGAAGACTGGGTCTCCATTGATCGTCTAAAACCTGCTTATCTCCTGACAGATGACCTGCCTACAGTTCGCCTCTCTAGATCAGGGCGCCCTATTTAACATGTACGGTATGTCATTTTTAGGGGGGGAGCCATGTACCAACCGTGTGTCACACGTTCGTACATAGTTCATTTTGTGCTTATATCTTCGCTCTCCCCTTGCACTAAAAAAAACCTGAAAAAACGTGTCTTTTTTCTCCTCTGTAACATTGTCTGTTTTTTTAACATGAAAATTCTTGTTGCCTTGAACTTTTGTATATAAAGGAGAGTGTTCTATAATAAAGTCACTCAGTTATTTTCAACTTGCCTTTGAGTCACAACCTTCTCTTGGCCCGTCACACATTACTACCCTTCCATCTGTTTTGGTATTCACCAGAAAACTGTTACGTCCAAAGCGAGATATCTCTGGTCTGTTTACATTACCAATTTTTTGGTTTACTAACCTCTCACCTTGAAGAGGATGCCTCTCTCACTTTGTGTGGTAATAATCAACCACTTAGCTGGATTTGGTGATCTAGATATTTTAGTTATTTTAGGTTCTACAGGTTCATTATGAGGTCTATAGACCTCTAGATACCTAGGTACCTATTCTGCCCATAAAAGCTTAACATTCATAGTAACTGAATTAAATTCCTTGTATGCTCTATGGGCTTCTGTCACTTTATCAAAGATAATCCAGTTTTCAAAGAATTTATTATCATTGCCAAGTCTATTCCTAAATTCTTTTATCAATCCAAATTTTGAAATCTCCTTGTGAATATCATAAAAACGCCCAGTCCAAGGGCACTGCTTTAGCTAACAGGATTACTGTTTTTATAAGTTCCCCATATGGTTCCATAGTAACAATGGAGCTCTTAGAATGATTTATTGCCAAAATCGGAGAGGAAGCAGATTGGTCATTTCATCTGGATATTCCCCCCTCCCCCCAGGAGCCACACTTAGAGGACGGGGTCATCCCTCAAATTAGGGCCACCCTAGGGGCAATATCCACATATACAACCCGCCCTCAGCACTTGAGGTGTCATGACGGCCGTCAACATCAAGACTTAGCACTGAGGGAAAGGTTTGACATAAAACTTTTCCCTCGCTCGGGCACGTTGGGTAATCGAGTTCTTTTGAGATGGAATGCCGTCCATCCCACCAGTGCCAAATCCAAAGCAGCAGCCAAACCATAGTCAAACACAACCCAAATTCACCAACAAGTTCATGCCCAAGAGTTGGAGATGGGAGAAGAAATGAAAAAAACAAAAGGAAAAGAGAAAGTGCTGACTAAATTAGTTGGATCAACAGCTTGGCACCAAGGACCAGTGGGAACTCTATTCCCACCGAACATCAGAGCCCAGCTGGTGATCCCTAAGCCCCCCATTCTCATCAAGGCTTCAGCATCTGGGGGGTTCAAGCGGGGATAGGGCTGGAGGGCAAGTTTGTTTAAATAGCTAAGGTTTGTTTAGTTAGGAAAAATACAAATTATCTAAGAATTTGTCATTTGTTCCGCCACGCTATTTAATAGGGGTGACTCACCCATTAGGTTAGGTGGACGTCCCTGCCAATCTGGCTTTTGGATTTACCCAGGGGCTCCTTATCCGAGTATGTCAGTACTCGAAAATAAGGAGTCCCTGCATCTCGCTAAAACCTTTCTACGCAAGGTCCGCGGCCTACGCAAGCTGTGTGTTGAGGTATGTAGAAGTGTGGCTGTCCTGGTAAAGTTATTCAGAGTTCTTTAGAAAGTTTCTGTGTAACTAGGACTTTCCCAATACCACCTCATCAGGGTATGGGGACGCAACAGTATTAGTCTTAATACTAGGTACACAAGGAGCATGGTTTACCTACAGTGGTTTGAGGTCAGCTATGCAGAGAACCTAGGATGCTGTTTTCCCCAAGAGAGGGGAGAATGAAGAGAAGAATAAGGGCCAGTCAAACCTTTTCATTCACGCAGACTAAAACCGAGTAACAATGCCCTCAACCTTCTGCTACTTGTCCAATAAGGAGCTTGAGATTTTAAACCAGCTGTTGTGCAGCTACCACACGACCGATAGAGAACGTATCAAGTCTTGCAGGTAGTGGGATGTGAATGTGGTCTGATGATTCCACACCCCACCTTGAAGAACCTGCGTCACTGAAAAGTTTCTCTTGAATGCCAGGGACGTAGCTACGCCCGACATCATGAGATCTGGGGCAACGTGAAGGAGGAGGGTCTGGATTCAATGCATGGTCTATGACCTTGCGAATCATTGCTGAGATGGTGTTCTTGGTGACCCTCCTCTTGGTCCTTCCTGTTCTGACGAATAGTACTGGCATACGGGTATGGGCTGCGGCTGTTCTCTTAAGATACAGCCTCAAACTCCTCACTGGGCATAGTAAGAGATGGTCTGGGTCATCTGTTACAGAACGGAGACTAGAGATCCAGATGGAGTCGAATCGTGGATCCGCTACTCCCTGGTTCCGAGTCTTAGCAATAAACTCAGGGACAAAGCTGAACGTTACCTCTCCCCATCCCCTTGAATGGGCGATGTCGTATGAGAGACCATGAATTTCACCAACTCGTTTGGCCGAAGCCAAAGCTAGCAGGAACACCATTTTCCAAGTCAGGAGGCGATCAGTTGCCTGGCGTGATGGTTCATAGGGGGGTCTCTTTATAGACCTAAAAACTCGAACCACGTTCCATGGGGGAGGTCTCACTTCCGACTGAGGACAGGTAAGTTCATAACTCCGTATGAGTAAGGGAAGTTCTAGCGATGAAAAAATTTCCATTCCTTTCAGTCTGGAGGCGAGGCTTAAGGCTGAGCAATAGCCTTTTATTGCCAAGACTGACAGGCGCATTTCTTCACGCAAATACACGAGGAACTCCGCTATTGCTGGAATAGTGGCATCGAGAGGAGAAATACCCCTTCCGCGACACCAACCACAGAAGGCTTTCCACTTTTCCTGGTAGACTGCTGCTGATGATTTTTGCAGGTATCCAGACATCCTAGTCGCAACTTGTTGCAAAAATTCTCTCAGAGAGGAGATGCTGGAGAGTCTCCAGGTGTGAAGTCGTAGCGAAGTTACGGCTTTGTGGAATATGTTGGCATGTGGTTGTTTCAGTAGATTGTGTCGTGGAGGGAGTTCTCTTGGGGGCTCCGTTAAGAGTTGCAGAAGGTACGGAAACCATTTTGCGTGATGCCATAACAGAGCTATGAGGGTCATTGAAAGATTGACCGATGTTCTGGCCTTGTAGAGTACCCTCCTCATCAGACAGAACAGGAGAAAGGCGTGAACGTCGATGTTGTCCCACCGTTGTTGGAATACATCTTGCCAGAGAGCCTTGGGGTCTGGGATTGGGGAACAATACAGCGGGAGCCTGAAGTTCAGGGCCGTTGCGAAGAGGTCCACTGTCGGAGAACCCAACGAAGTCAGGACTTTGTTGGCTACTAGATGATCCAAAGACCACTCGGTACTCGCTATCCGATATACTCTGCTCAGGTTGTTGGCAAGCACATAACTTTTGCCCGGAATGAAGCGTGCTGATCGAAGTATCGAGTGGATCTCAGCCCATCTCAGTATCTCTACTGCTAGATGGGATAGGTGCTGCGAAAAAGTACCCTCCTTGCTTGTTTATGTAAGCCACTACTGTGGTGTTGTCACTCATCACCACCACTGAGTGGCCCACCAGTAACATTTGAAGGGCCAGAAAGACGGCCTTCATCTCTAGGAGATATTTATCTGGAGGTACTCTTCTGACTCCGACCAGAGAATTGAGGTCATGTGTGTGCAGCACGTGGGCCCCCCACCCTTTTTTGGAAGCGTCTGAGAACAGCATCAAATCAGAGGCGAGGACGAGAAGATCCACTCCCTTTCGTAGGTTCTCGTCTGCCACCCACCACTTGAGGTCCGTTAGTTCCGCTAATCCCATGGGGATCCAGATGTCCGGGGAATTGCGAGTCTGATTCCACCAAGACTTGAGTCGCAACTGGAGGGATCTCATCCTGAAGCGACCATTAGGAACTAGACGGGCCACTGATGAAAGGTGACCGAGGAGATGTAACCACGTTTGGACTGGAAGTTCTTCTCATCTGAGAAAAGGTCTTGCGGCATTTCTCACCCTTATTATCCTGTCGTCTGATGGGAAGGATTTGTGGAGATTGGTGTCTATAATCATGCTTAGGTATACCAGTCTCTAGTAGGAAGCAGGGATGACTTCGAGATTTACCATGATCCCCAGATCTTGGTAAAGTCTCAGAAGTTTGTCTGTGTTGAAGAAGGGTTGATACCAAGTATGCTAGGATTAGGCAGTCGTCTAGATAACAGAGGAGACAGATGCCAGTCCTGTGTGCCCAAGATGACACTAGGGAAACACTCTGGAAAGACTGTGGAAAGACCGAAGCACAGAACCTCGAACTGGTACTTTCTGTTGTCTAGGCTGAATCTTAAGTACTTCCTTGAAGACGGATGGACTGGGATCTGGAAGTACGCGTCATTTAGGTCCAGTGTACACATGAAGTCCTAAGGTCTTACCACTAGTCTTACCGTGTCTGTCGCCTCCATGCTGAACAGAGTTTGTTTGACAAACTTGTTCAGGGCCGAGAGGTCGATGACTGGTCTCCAGCCTCCAGACGCCTTTCTTACAAGAAAGAGTCGACTGAAGAAGCCTGGGGACCCATCGAGGACCTCTTGGAGAGCGTCCTTCTTCAACAGGATCTGGACTTCTGCCCTAAGGGAGTCTATTGACACTGGATTCCTGGTCAAGGGAGAGAGAGATGTTATGAACGGGGCATGATATCCTAGACGAATCATGGAGTGTGTCCAAAAATCGGCCCTGTGTTGCTTCCACCTGTCTGAGCAACTTTGTAGGCATCCCCCCACTGGTGGAGACGCAGGGGGGGGGTGCCTACCCTAGCATTTGCGGCCTCGGCTGCTCCCTTTAGGATTCTTAACTCCCCTGGAGGACTATTATTAGACACTACTGTCTTCGCTGCTGATTTCGTTGTCGTGGTCTTGGTTGGACAGGACTGCCGAGGTGCTGGAGGTTTATAGGGCTTGGATGTTAAAGCCCTATAGAGGAGGGAGTCTTGATGAGACTTCCTCCACCTCTCAGCAGCAAGTTCCACTTCCTTAGGCTCAAACAGGTGGGCTCCCTCTAGAGAGGAATATCTGAGCCTATTTATCTCGATGCTGGGGACCTGTTGGTGGAACCTCTCGGACACCGCATCTCGACGTTTTAAGATGGTGTTTGCCCACAAGTTCGAGACTTGGTGGGCAAGAAACTCGATCGTGCGAGTGCCTGAGAGGAGAAAGGTCTCCATGGCCTTCCTGGTACGCTCCTTGGAGAAATCCTCAGATCGTACAAGGATTCCCAAGGTCCCTAACCAGATATCCAGCCACGAAGTAGCTTGCATCGCACAGTTAGCGACCTTTTCCTGGTTAAGGACTTCGACCGCCGAGAATGCGACCTGCCGGCTGGAGAGGTTCCCAAGAGAGATCCCCCTAGTTAGTTCTTCCAGAGAGTGGTGAAGTGGAAGAGCTGAACTGGGCTCCTCCAGGATCTCAAAGTACCTCCTCTGTTGTACACGAGGAGGTGGGAGGAGTTTGTTCGTAGAGCCGGCACGGTTGGAGGAGGCAAAGTCGGAGAGCTGTTGGGCGATCTTATCCCTGGCACTCTTCAACCCATGAGACCAGGGCAGGGCTGCACTGGTCTTTGAGGGTTTCCGAGTGCCAAAGACGTGGTCTAAGACCGTATCTTTGTCCTCTCGAAGGGGTATCTCTGGGTTGGAAAACCCGTTGAGAACCCTTATAAGAGTCAGGACCTGCCAGAATGCATGTTCTGACTCTTGTTGCTCTCCTCCTGATGTTGGACTTGCAGCGAAGTCTCCATCTTCCATCCCCAAGAGCTCTTCTTGGAGTGGGTTGCGGACATTCCTCGAGTGGCCGGCTGTCTCTGTTCTTGTAGTCCTGGCAGAGGACTTTGGCAGAATCTTGGAATATTTGGACTCCTTCCGAGGAAGGAGGTAAGACTCCAACATCGAAGGCTGGGTGTTGTGTCCCTCCTGATCTCCGACTGTGGGGAACTCTCCGCGTGAAGGGAGGTTTCCTCCGACAGTAGATGTAGGAGGGCCTCTCCTCACACGGCTCCCTTGGTGAAGGAGGGGGTTGAGTATCCTCCTTGTCAGACAGGATGGAAGAGTATCCCTCGGGAGATACTGGAGGGACTAGCCTTTATGGTCTGATCGGAGTCGGTTTCACCCTCGGGGAAGTGACCACGTCAGAAACTCCTCTTTTCCTCTTCAATGGGGTAGAAGAAGCCAAGGTCCTGTGTCGAGAGTCCAGAGCTATAGGCCACTCTGACGAGCGGCCGGACATGGCAAGATTGAATGCCTGTGTTACGGCTGTGACTAGGGCACTGAACCAAGGCTGCTGACTGACTGAAGCACTGTCAGACAGATCCCCTGAAGGGAGAGGGACCGAAGGTTTCCTAAGAGGAGTCACCGTAATAGGTGGGTCCGCCTTGGAAGAAGGCAGTTTAGGGATCCTGAGCCCCTCTGCTGGTGCCCGTTTCCTTTTTCCCGAAGGGCATGCTGAAATGCATTTGTGGGGAGGGGAATGAGGCGATGGTGACCTGGCCTGGTGTAGTTCCTGCGCCCGTGCCTGTTGGCGCGCGCGTGCGCGGGAGAATATTGGCGCGCGCAGGAGAGTATTGGCGCGAGCGCGTGGGCGAAAGTTGGCGTGCAAGCAAGTGGTGGTGCGCGGGCGAGAGCCAACGCACTGGCGAGTATTGGCGCACGCATGTGGGCTATTGCCGGGGGCACATGTCCTGGCGCGTGGCGCGGGAGAGACCTGGCACGCAGGAGAGCGCGGATGTTTAGGAAAGCGCTGGATTGCGCGTGTTGGTTGCACGTGCGTAGGCGTGGGATGGCGCGTGCGCGTAGTTGAGTGATGGCGCGTCTGTGAGTGCTGGCGCACAGGAGAATGTTGCCGAGCAGGGGCTCGTTGACGTGCAGGCGAGCGCTGGCGCGCGGGAGAGCGCTGGGGCGCGGGAGAGCGCTGGGGCGCGGGAGAGCGCTGGGGCGCGGGAGAGCGCTGGGGCGCGGGAGAGCGCTGGGGCGCGGGAGAGCGCTGGGGCGCGGGAGAGCGCTGGGGCGCGGCAGAGCGCTGGGGCGCGGCAGAGCGCTGGGGCGCGGCAGAGCGCTGGGGCGCGGCAGAGCGCTGCGGCGCGGGCAGAGCGCTGCGGCGCGGGCAGAGCGATGGGGCGCGGCAGAGCGCTGGGGCGCGGGCAGAGCGCTGGCGCGCGGGCAGAGCGCTGGCGCGCGGGCAGAGCGCTGGCGCGCGGGAGAGCGCTGGCGCGCGGGAGCGCACTGGCAAGCGCATGCGCGAGGGAGAGTACTGACGAGTGGGAGATCGCGGGCGTGCGGGAGAGCGCAAGTGCGCGGGAGAGCGCAAGTGCGCGGGAGAGCGCAAGTGCGCGGGAGAGCGCAAGTGCGCGGGAGAGCGCAAGCCCATGTCAGAGAACAAACGCGCGGGAAAAAACAAGCGCGAGGGAGGGCGCTGGCGCGTGGGTGACTCTGGGCATATGGGCGTGAGCGACCGTGGGCTCGTGGGCGTAGGGTGCGCAGGAGAGTGTTGGCGCGTAGGCGCATGATGTAGCTGCTGTCTATGATGGCGAGCACGTGAAGGGTCGCTCCGAAGCTCTGTAGAGCGCTGACGCGCAGTCTGGTAATGACGAGCTGCTGGTGAGTACTGATATCTTGTAGGTTGGCGAGCTGCAGGGAGATGGCGTGCAGTTGCGCACTTTGGTAGAGCCTCAAGAGGCTTTACCGGGAACAGGAACGGTGATGGAAGGTCGGCAGTTCTGAAGGGTGGATGGTCAGGAACTGGGATGTGCCCTTTGTAAGGGCAAGCATCCACCGATGGGGGTCGCGAACGATCCGCAGAGAGGTCCAGGAGCGAAGTCACAGGACTAGTAGCAGGTGCAGTGACGGTTGAAGGTCAGATGACTGCAGCAGAGGCTCCTTTGCAGGCGACGGCTGCGACGCCGAAACGCCGAAGCAGACGAACCAAAGAGGCGCCTCTTCACTGGGGCGCGGGCAGAGCGCTGGGGCGCGGCAGAGCGCTGGGGCGCGGCAGAGCGCTGGGGCGCGGCAGAGCGCTGGGGCGCGGCAGAGCGCTGGGGCGCGGCAGAGCGCTGGGGCGCGGGCAGAGCGCTGGCGCGCGGGCAGAGCGCTGGCGCGCGGGCAGAGCGCTGGCGCGCGGGCAAAGCGCTGGCGAGCGGGAGAGCGCTGGCGCGCGGGAGAGCGCTGGCGCGCGGGAGAGCGCTGGCGCGCGGGAGCGCACTGGCAAGCCCATGCGCGAGGGAGAGTACTGACGAGTGGGAGATCGCGGGCGTGCGGGAGAGCGCAAGTGCGCGGGAGAGCGCAAGCCCATGGCAGAGAACAAACGCGCGGGAAAAAATAAGCGCGAGGGAGGGCGCTGGCGCGTGTTTGACTCTGGGCATATGGGCGTGAGCGACTGTGGGCTCGTGGGCGTAGGGTGCGCAGGAGAGTGTTGGCGCGTAGGCGCATGATGTAGCTGCTGTCTATGATGGCGAGCAGGTGAAGGGTCGCTCCGAAGCTCTGTAGAGCGCTGACGCGCAGTCTGGTAATGACGAGCTGCTGGTGAGCACTGATATCTTGTAGGTTGGCGAGCTGCAGGGAGATGGCGTGCAGTTGCGCACTTTGGTAGAGCCTCAAGAGGCTTTACCGGGAACAGGAACGGTGATGGAAGGTCGGCAGTTCTGAAGGGTGGATGGTCAGGAACTGGGATGTGCCCTTTGTAAGGGCAAGCATCCACCGATGGGGGTCGCGAACGATCCGCAGAGAGGTCCAGGAGCGAAGTCACAGGACTAGTAGCACGTGCAGTGACGGTTGAAGGTCAGATGACTGCAGCAGAGGCTCCTTTGCAGGCGACGGCTGCAGAGCGCTGGGGCGCGGCAGAGCGCTGGGGCGCGGCAGAGCGCTGGGGCGCGGCAGAGCGCTGGGGCGCGGCAGAGCGCTGGGGCGCGGGCAGAGCGCTGGCGCGCGGGCAAAGCGCTGGCGCGCGGGAGAGCGCCAGCGCGCGGGAGAGCGCTGGCGCGCGGGAGCGCACTGGCAAGCCCATGCGCGAGGGAGAGTGCTGACGAGTGGGAGATCGCGGGCGTGCGGGAGAGCGCAAGTGCGCGGGAGAGCGCAAGTGCGCGGGAGAGCGCAAGCGCATGGCAGAGAACAAACGCGCGGGAGAGCGCAACACATGGCAGAGAACAAACGCGCGGGAGAAAACAAGCGTGAGGGAGGGCGCTGGCGCGTGGGTGACTCTGGGCATATGGGCGTGAGCGACCGTGGGCTCGTGGGCGTAGGGTGCGCAGGAGAGTGTTGGCGTGTAGGCGCATGATGTAGCTGCTGTCTATTATGGCGAGCAGGTGAAGGGTCGCTCCGAAGCTCTGTAGAGCGCTGACGCGCAGTCTGGTAATGACGAGCTGCTGGTGAGTACTGATATCTTGTAGGTTGGCGAGCTGCAGGGAGATGGCGTGCAGTTGCGCACTTTGGTAGAGCCTCAAGAGGCTTTACCGGGAACAGGAACGGTGATGGAAGGTCGGCAGTTCTGAAGGGTGGATGGTCAGGAACTGGGATGTGCCCTTTGTAAGGGCAAGCATCCACCGATGGGGGTCGCGAACGATCCGCAGAGAGGTCCAGGAGCGAAGTCACAGGACTAGTAGCAGGTGCAGTGACGGTTGAAGGTCAGATGACTGCAGCAGAGGCTCCTTTGCAGGCGACGGCTGCGACGCCGAAACACCGAAGCAGACGAACCAAAGAGGCGCCTCTTCACCGGTGGTGAAAGGAGACCTCTGAGGCGAAATGAAGGGCGAGCTTTCTGACGAAGGCGCCCACTAGGGACCGTTGGATCAGCAAGCTGACCTTACGCCGCAGCCGTCCTCCGAAGAGGAGTCTCTATGAGTGAACTCCCCAAAAGGGGAGAAATACTCGCAGGAGAGACAGACGGTCTTAGTTTCCCCCTTGAAGGATGTTCTGGAATGGGGGAAATTAAGTCGACAGCAACCGCTGGAGTGTCTGGAGGGGCAGAGGAGTCGGATGACATCAAGGGTGACACCTCTGACACTACAACGTCGACGAAGGCCAGAGGATCTACCTCTGACGGCGACGATGACTGCTGAACAGAAGCACCCTTATGGATGATCTGCAGCAAAACTGCCCCGAGAGCCCCAAGTACTACCAAACCTGCAATAAAGGGGTTAGTGACAAGGCCTCACCTTGTGGGAGAGGTGGGGCTGCTTCACTAGGGGAAGCAACACCATCTCCCGAGGACCGGGGTTGGCCGACATTAACTTGGTCTACGCTACTACTCGACGGTCTCTTGTAAGAGGCCGAACGAGTTGTCGGAGCTTCAGAGGAGAGTTGGGAGATGGAAGAAGAGGCCTTGGGTTTTCCTCCCTTCGAAGGAGAGATATCCTGTTTAGACTACTTCCGCCGTCGCCCAAACCTCTCCCACTAGGAGGAAGACCACTCCCTACACTCATTACACTTATTTACACTATCACACCATTGACCTCTGCATTTAGGACAAAGTGTATGAGGATCTGTCTCCAACGCCGACATAAATGTTCCACAAGGGCGGCCGGAGAGTCCAGGGCAGGTGCGCATGGTAGCAGAAATCAACTTCGCAAACACACACTTGAGAAAAGAAAAAGCAAAAAAACAGATTAATGGCAGCCAAATAAGGCGAGGATGAAGAGCGGCCACGTCCGTTCAAACATCCAAGCTGAAAGCAAAGAGCTCAATCACAGGTGTGTGAGGGGCCTGGTAGCAAGTTACCCTCCCCTACCCCCGCTAACTAGCGGTATGGGTAGTTAACCCTCGCTAAATTTTAATGGCTCGTCATTTCAGCTACGCCGAAAGTAATACCCTATTAAATGGTGTGGTTTGTATTCCAGTTATGGAACAAATAAAATTTAGGCTTTAAACCAAGCACTGGGGCATCAAAGGCCATTTAGGGCTGTGTAATGCAAATTAATCAACCATACCTGTACTCTCACAACATTTGGTATCATTTTAACATATAAAATCAATCGCACAACTTTCATACAATATCTAAACGTAAAGTAAGGAGGGATTAAATGGATTAAAAAATAAATTAATTAAAGCTCATGATATAAACCAATACAATGTATACATTTTTCAACTTCAGGGTATTATAATTTTCACCAAGTATATCTCTTAAAATGTTTGTCCTGGAGAAAATGTGTCCTCCTCTGAAGATTAATAACAGGACAATGGACTAAAATATGACAGGTATTATAAATAGGGGCACTCTTCATTAAGTATTTGTGGGTTGCATGTGTATGGCTAATACAGTCTAGTTAAAATGATATCATCCCTCCTACTTGTAGAATTACAATATGACCATTCATCCATTTTGTATTGGTGGTCAGTTTAAAGGTTTAAAGGTAGTTCATATATGGCAAAAGCAAGGGACAGTTACAATGCCCAAGCAAGCAGGACAATGCCCTAGAGACTGAGCATACATACATAAGATCAGTGCCAAAGACCCCTCTCCACTCAAGCTAGGACCGAGGAGGACCAGGCAATGGCTGCTGATGACTCAGCAGATAGACATATAAGCTCCCACAAACACCCTCTCCTTAGCTCATGACCAGTCAGGGTCATTACCACATTGGCCACCATCGGACCTGCCACTTGTTCTTACTGTGAAAATTTATCTTGCTCTTAAGGTCTTTCTAAGGAATACTTGTGGGGATAGATTAAGTAGCCCTGAAGCTTCCTTAGCTGCCTTATCTACTCTTTCATTTCCATCCACCCCAACATGGGCAGGGACCCATCAGAAGTGAACACTGACATTCTTCCTAGACTTCAATAGTACTAACCAGTCCTACACATCTTTTGCTAATGATGGCCTGGTATCATTTGTTTAATTGCAAGTAAAATGCTATTGGAATTCGTAAAAATTGTATAAGAACTATTTTGATAACCATATCTAAAAATATGTCGGACTGCAAGAATTATTGTATACAGCTCAGCAGTAAATACTGAACAAGAGGATGGAAGTTTCTTTCTAATAACAATATCCCCCACCACAACTGAACTTCCAACTACTGCAGCCGATTTGGAACCATCCATATAAACAAGTTTCCCATGATGTTGAGCAGCATGATCTAAAAACTCGCTTTTCATTACCTAACTAGGTAAGGTATTTTTCCCTCCTGTCGTAAAACATGCTTTAACAGGTGGATCACTGTTACGATCCTCGTGGGGATCAAACCAGGTTCTGTTGAATTGATTAATGAAATGGGGACTTTTCGGCTACAATACACAATGAAACAATAGGAAATATAGAAAGAAAACTCGCAAGAGAAAACAATTTTATTTACAACTAGTCAAAGGTAATTGTTTCTTGATTGAGTAGTTAGGAAGCACTGAACTAAACAAAGAAAATCATTTGATTAAACTATACTCCAGCAAATAGGGGAACAGTCAAGATAGTAGGTAAATAATAAGAAAAAAAATACTACTCTTCACAGCAGCTCTCGACGGTTGACAGGAACGTAGATATTTCAGGTCCAGGCGTTTCGTGGTCGGTAATGAGGGCAGGGGTCAACTCGTTCTGACATCTCGGACAAAGCTGGTTACGTCTGTATTCTGGTCCTTGCGTCTTCTCTTCTTCCCTGTGCTTGTTCTCCCTCTCTCTCTCTCTCTCTCTCTCTCTCTCTCTCTCTCTCTCTCTCTCTCTCTCTCTCTCTCGTTCTCTCTTTTCGTACTCCCCTTCTCTCGTTCTCGTTGAAGTTTATATATCCCTGTATGGGAGGGGTTAACTATGGACAATTCCATATAAGGAAATTTTCTCCTCTCTTCTTCCTTATTGGCCTTCCTTAAAACCACGCCTCTATGATAGCATCTTCGCGAAAGCTGTGCTGGTGTCATCAAGATCCATATCGCGCTATAATTGAAGCGAGGCATGTGTTTACCTTTTTCGTTAATGTATATTTTTCGGCGACAACACTGCCCTTCTTGTCCTATGGGTCCTTTCATAACGTTGGCTCCTTGGTTTGCTAGACAGAGTGTCGTTATGCCCAAAGACCGCTGACATAGGCAACTCTAATAAATTTCTTGAAGTCCATCAGGCCCGGTGACAGTTTTCAGTAAACACTAGCAGGACCTCCTCTCTCTCTGTTTCTCAAGAGTAGAAAATTCACATGTTTTAACATTCTTTTCTATATTATTCTATCTACCCATGACAATCACATCAAGGGGGAGACTTGGGATACCTATCTCTGCTATCTGGGCTGTAAACCAACCTTCTTCACTGGCATTTTACAGCTGTACTTTCAAAGGCTTGGGCACTATCTGTTAGGAGCTTGATCTAAAGGACCCCTAACATATTTACTGATAGGATTGTTTCTTATAGCGAGGGACCTAGCTAAAAACCTCAGACTCAACTACTCTCTGCAAAGGGAACAAGGAGGTATGCCAGAATCCACATACAGACTGTCAATAGGAGATTTTCTGTATGCACCAGTGCTGATGTGTTGCCCCATATTATGAACGACATAAAGGTTTTCAATTAAAGTCTTAGTAGCAGACCCATAAATTTGACATGCAAAGTCTAACTTGGTCAGACACAAAAATGTATTAATTCTAAGCAAAGTTGTTCTATCGGCACCCCAATCAAAATGGGATACATCTTTCAAGACGTTTAGTGACTTTTTAACCTTGATGGATAGGTCATTTTTATGAGGACAAAGGGTCATTTTTCTTGTCAAAAATTACCCCAAGAAACTTGATATTACCCTCATATGGCAAAATACTATCATTCAAAAAAAGGGTGGGGATTTCTTTACTTTTACAAGTACGAGTAAAACAGAGGGCTTTGGTCTTCTGAGGAGAGAATACGATTCCCCAAGAATTTGCCCATGCTGCAGCACCAATTATAGCAATTTGAAGCTTTTGGCATGCTTGTCGTGCAGATGATCAACTACAATAAATTGCAAATTCACCAGCAAATAGTGACCCCTGTATGTCAGGAGGTAGGTGACTCAAGAGACTATTGACATCAAGAACAAATAAGGCAACACTCAGTGCGCTGCCTTAGGGGACACCTCCTTGCATGTAGGATTAAGAGAGTTCTGACCCTACTCTTTGTAATTAATCGGTTTACTAAAAATTCTTCAATATAAAAAAAAAAAAATGTCCTCCTATACCTCACAAGGCCAACTTCTTTAAAATACCACCTGGTTTTGGCCAGAAAAGGCATTGGAAATTTCCTTTGATTACACCAGTAAAGGGTCTATCGTACTTCAATTCTTCCTAAAACAAAACTGCCTGTTTGATAAGTTTTTTTTTTTTTCTAGATACCACAAGGCTGTTGTTGATCTTTCTCTGAAATAGTTTGTATATGAAACTAATTAAGGCTATAGGCCAATAACTTGGTGGCATTTCTGGGTCTTAACCAGATTTTTGGCTAGAAATTATGATTGAAGAATGCCAATTATCAGGAGATGTATGAGAAGCCCATAGACCATTAAGGGTTTCTAATAAAATTCCTTAGTGTCCACTGAGAGATGTGAAATCATTTTATATTTGATGCCATCCTCACCTGGGCAGTCAAAGACTAGCTAGTGATAGCACTTTGCATCTCATCCATACTAAAACTAAGTTAAGAGCTTCAGTATTGGAAGAATCAAGAGGGACAACAGATATTGTTGCTGTAATTTGTTGAAACGGTGGCAAATAATTGTCAGCACTAAATGCATGAGCAAAATGTTTAGCAAGTACCTCTCCTACATCTTTGGGGTCATACTGTATACATATCTATCATTGACCTTAATATTGGTAAAGGTCTAGGGACATATTTGCCTTGCAGTTTTCTAATCTTGTCCCATATTTCCTTTGAGGGAGTTTTGGTATTGATATTAGATATTTATTTCCTCCAAGATGGTCTCTTTGATTTTCTAAAAGTTCTTTTTTGTTTGGCACAGGCTCTAAGGTACGCTATTCTGTCTGCTTCATAGTTAGTTCTCAAGTATCTTCTGAAGCAATTTCGGTCACTTTCCTGGCATTGGCACATTCCTTACTCCACCAATGAACTACAGAGCGATGAGGTAACCACATATTTCAGGTATAAACTTGCTAGCATTATCATGAACATTTTAAAGATGTTGATAAGCATGTACTGGAGATGTAAAGTTGCTATACTCTCTATTGGTGTGTGCACAGTTCTCAAAAGATGTCCAGTCTGCCTCATTAATCTTCCATTTTAGGAGACTCTGAGAAGGAAGATTGAGGGCATAATCTATCATTATTGGCCAATGGTCACTGCTATGTAGGTAATCCAATCGATGGCTGATGTAGAGTTGTGGAACACATCATACCTAGTTGGAGAACCATCATTCATTAGTATTATATCAATTTTATCAATTAATTCAACAAAATTACCCCATGTCACACACATTTCTACCCCATAAAGTATGCTTTGCATTAAAATCACCCATTAAAATGAAAGTGGCAGGGATCTGATTGATCAAGTCTTGGAAGTCTGAGAGTAAGACTTCTTGGGTTCCCAGCATGGTCTAAGAGGAAAGTTCTAAAGATAGTTCAAGATATTGCGAGCATAAAGTAATTTTTTCCCGATGTGTTCTAACAGCACATACTGTAATGGTGTATGAGGGGGATGGTTTTAAATTTTTTAGATTTGTGAATAATTAAACCTGTGCCACCTTGAGCTCTTGTAGCCATCTAGAATTAAATGGTTTGTTGCCAATCTCTGTTTCCTGTCGAGAAATTATCTTTGCGTCTGAAACTCTGGGGTTAAAAGTTTTTATTTGATCAATGCCAGTATTTAGATCTCTGCAGTTCCACTGGATGATGGACATTATCTTTTATTGTTATTTTTCTTAGTCTCTTTTATCTTTTGGGACTTCTCAGATGAAGCCAGGTAAGGGCTAAAGATGAAAATTTATTATGGCACTTCTCTCCTTTTCTTTCTTTCTGATATCTTTGTTCAAGCAAGCCTTTAGATCATGAGCAGGAAAGCACTTAATGTGTGTAGATGAAGGTGAGGATGAGGGGGACCTTTTCCTCTTTGGAAGCTCTTTTTTTCCAATCTCCATCAAGTTGGGTAGATATTCTGCCTGGGACAAATTTTTGAGGTGGAGGAAGTCATATAGATTTCCTTGGCGGATTGCGCTCTAACTTCAACAGGTGGAGCACTTGACCCAGAAAGCTAGACTACCACCTTTAGGGGAGATGCACCTGATGAGGATTCCGACTGTGATAGTACTTTTGAGGTTGTGGAAGCCATCTTGACCTCTTTGGAGCTTCATGCTCGAACTTCAACAGGTTGAGCACTTTACCCAGATGGCTGGGTCACTACCACTAAGGGATATGCACCTGACGGGACAGGTACCACCACTGGTCCCCCTGTGGTAGTAGATTATTACTTTTTGTGGCACCTTAACAGCTTACAGCTTGAGCAAAATTAAGTTACTGATTAAGTAAATTCTTTGCATGGACTACACTAATAATTCAGCATTTGCTTTCAAGATGAGAGCTTCTTTCTTGTATTTTCTACGACTTTCATCGTTTGGTCTATGGTGTTCTTTACAGTTTGCACAGGTTGTCATCTGGTGCATTCACCATGTTCTAACGAAGAACAATTAATACAAACCTTCGCATTATTGCAATACCAGGATGGATGACCATATTTGAAACAATTGAAGGATTGTAAAGGCCTAGGTTTATATTCTCACCACTAATTCTTTCATTCTCAATATTTTACATGATCAGGTATAACTGGGGTTTCAAAAGTTAAAACTATCATGCTTGTTTTGGGAATCCTACTTTCCAAACATTAGAAGGACATATGTCCAGTATTTCTGATTCTGAAAAATTATATAGGTCACTATCGAAGACTACTCCTTTGCCATAACTGAAGTTCATGTGTGGTTTAATATCTTGAATCGGATCAGTGTCTTCAATATTCATGCCACAAAGCATGCGATCTTGAGTATCTTTTACCATTGATCAAAACAGATTGCTTACAGTATCTACTAATATCCTTACTTTTAATATAAGTTTGATTATCAATCTTCCCAGGTGCAATGATACATGTTGGAGGCTTGGAGGTTCTTAATTCTAGGAGTCTGTTCTCTATTACTTTTTCTTTCCATTCTTCGGGTTTATATGCATCAAGGTTTCTTGCCATTTCATCATATAGAATCGCCCCGGAAATAATACAATTATCAATTTTTATGCTGCCTAATTTTTTGTTTGCTCCCAAAAGCAATCTCGAAATTTGAAAATAATACCCATGCCTCCAAAAATACTTTACTGCTGTTAAGTTCCATGAAAATTTCTTTGATTGCCCCAAATCTATAAAAGGCTTCATGAATTGTATCATAACTACAACAAATTGGAATGTTTTCTAAATGGAGAATTTTCAAATTTTTAGTTGGATCTGGTATTGTGCCATAATCAGAAATATTATTGTTATCCTTATTATCGATAAAATTTTCTGCCAGTGCCGATAAATTGTCTGTAATAACACTGGACAAAGAAGTATTGTTGGAGGAATAATTTATATTGCCGAGGTCGTCAACAGAATTTTTCTTATTTACACAAGCAGAGGTCGTCAACGGTGTCTGGGATTCGCCACTTGATCCAAGGGGTACAGGGAACATTATTTTTACTCTATTTTTTTTCTTTGGAGGTAGGGAAGAGATAATAATAATTAAAAAATGAAAAAATAAATATTAGGGAAATTAAATAATAAGATTGTCTCAAATCCCAAAGAAGATCCTTATTAACCTTTCATGGAATTAACTTCTCCACCAATGACACCGGCAAGAGCTGGTTTCCTAATGTCCACTCCCTACCCTACCACAAAGGGATGGTACCATTATGATTAGAGTGGCTCAAGTGTGTGCCAAACCTCCTTGATGGGACTGAGAGCATTACAAGAATACAACCATCCCCACTTTAATCATAGTGGCAGGCAAACCCGACAGAATGCCAAGAGTCTTATCTCTATGAAACCGCCCAACCCCAGGAATCCGAAGGCGATGTTTTTTATTCCTGAATAGTCCCGCATGCCAGTATGGAAATACTGAAACTCATGGGTGTCCAAACATTATCGGGTAGCTGGCAAGACCCCCACAGCTCCCAAAATTGATTTTGAAAAAAATTCCAATCCCAGATAAGATGTCCCCTAAAAAAATCTGGAGAGTGAAATGGGTAAGAGTTTTGACTGCAAGGTTGGAAACAGTTGATAAATATGAAGGAGAATGAAGCAATTATAAGTAATAGAAATTTTTTGAGAGAAAATAAAGTACAGAGAGACTCAATACTTATGTGCCTAAATCTCGGATCTGCTACAGCCAGATTTTGAGTTTTAGCAACGAACTCTGGGACAAAATTTAGTGTTACCAGACTCCATCCCTTTGAATGGCCGATGTTATAGGAAGACCATGCAACTTGCTGACTCTCTTTGCAAAGGCCAGTGTGAGAAGGAAGTGGTCCGATTTTCAGCTGAGGGCAGGTACATTAAAACTCTGAATGAGTAGGGAAAGTTATGTCGAGGAAGAAATGTTGACACCGCTTAGTATAAAGGCGAGGCTCAAGGCTTAGCGGTAACCTTTCACTGTGGAGATAGAGCAGAGCAGGGTTTTTTTCTTCCAGGGTTTTTTCTCCCAAAGATATAACAAGAACTACACAATCATTGGGATAGTGGCATCAAGGAGCGATACCCCTTCCACTACACCAATCACAAAAAATTGCCAACTTCGCCTGAAAGATGGCAGATGACTCCCAGAGGTTTCCAGACATCCTTTTAACCACTGCCTGTGAAGTCTCTCTCGATGAGAGGAGATGCTGAATAACCTTCGGGTGTGAATATTTAGGTGAATCTACTGCCTTGTGGTAAATATTTGAATATGGTTGTTTGAGCAGATCTGAAGTGGAGTGTTCCCTCGGCACCTGTGTTAGTAGATATAGGTGGTATGGAAACTATTCTGCATGTTGCCACATCGGAGCTATGAAGGTCATTGACAGATCTTGTGATGCCCTTATGTTATTTAGAACCCTTCTTACTGAGCAGAAGGGAGGATACACAGATTTTTAGATTATCCCACTGATGTTGGAAGGCATCTTGTCAAAATGCCTGGGGATGTGGTACTGGCGAGCAGTACACCGAAAGCTTCCATTTGAGGGACGTCGCAAACAGGTCTATTATTGGTGAACCACACAAAGCCAAGACTTAGTTGACTTTCTGAAAATTCAAAAGACCACTCGGAGTCAAACATCAGCCTTTCGGCTCAGTTTTTCCGCCAGGATGTTTGGCTTGTCTGGGATGAAATGGCCTGATAGGGCTACAGAGTTGTCTTCCGTTCATCTTAGAATCTCTACAGCTAGATGGCACAGCTACTGTGCTGGTTTACGTACGCCACTATCATGGTATTGTCTACAATCATGTGCACACAACCATTATGTTTAATACATTCCTAAAGGCAGGAGTCCATTGCAGTTTGTGTAAAAAAATTGTGGAAGCGAAATCCCTTAATCATATATATACATATGAATTGGTAGTTACGATGAATTATCCACTGTTTAAAATTAAGAAGTTATTTGAATTCCCTTTAATAAAGGGAAAAGAAAGCTCTTCACTCTGTCTTTAAAGTTTGCAATATTATATGCGGTAAAAGCAGCAACGGATTCTGCTGATAGAAAGATAAATATTTAAACCCCAAATCTTTTATTAATTATGTAAAAATACTTTTAGTTTTCCAATAAGGTTATAAAACGTTCTCAACAACCTGGTCTTGAAAGCCACAGCCTTCCCAGTAAAGAATATTTCATGGTTGACTTTTGAACCCCAGTTCTCATGCAAAAGCCCTATTAACAAGGTTGAACCTCATCCTCTACTGTAGGTGCAGCTGCATAACCTGCAGCTTTTGCCTTGAGAAGATGCACTGAATATCTCGGAGTCTTTCCCAATCACTTTCAAGTTAGTTCGAGCATATTTCGCATTTCACATTCGTTATCGTAAACAACCAGCAAAACTCAGATAGAATTGCTATTATTGGTGAACCACACAAAGCCAAGACTTAGTTGACTTTCTGAAAATTCAAAAGACCACTCGGAGTCAAACATCAGCCTTTCGGCTCAGTTTTTCCGCCAGGATGTTTGGCTTGTCTGGGATGAAATGGCCTGATAGGGCTACAGAGTTGTCTTCCGTTCATCTTAGAATCTCTACAGCTAGATGGCACAGCTACTGTGCTGGTTTACGTACGCCACTATCATGGTATTGTCTCTCATCAGCACCACGGAGTATCCTGAAAGAAGCTGTTGGAATTGTTTGAGAACCAGAAAGGTTTGTCTCATTTCCAGAAGGTTTTATGTGGCACTACTGCTCAGACTCTGACCACAGTCCAGATGTCTGTGTATCGCAATAAATGAGCTCCTCGCCCTTCTTTTGATACTTACTGTGAAGCGTATCAAAGCTGAGGGATAGAGAGAGGTCTACTTCCCAGAAGAAAATGGTGCCTAACACCCACCAACTCTGGTCTCTCTTCTGCTCCGGCCCCACTGGAGCCTAAAGGTTCAGAGATTCATTGTGCTAAGACCAAAAGGTCTTAAGCTGCCTCTGGAGAGAACAGATGCATAAGCCTTTGGGAAAAAGACACACCAGGAAGGTCTATTGGCTCAACAGGTGAAGCCACTGATGTGCTGGTAGTAAGCCTTGCATCAGAAGGGGATATGCTGCTCACTTTTGGACGGAAAAACTGCCTAGTTGGGTGTCTACTTGCATCCTGAGATAGGCCATTTCCGAGATGGTTGCAGAGAGATTAAAGTAAAACTCAAGAAGCCCGTCTTGATGTAGGAGACGGGTCAATACCGAGTCTTCTAGAATCAGCCAATCATCTAGAAAACATGATAGACGAATGCTCTTCTTGCGAGCCCAGGTCTATACAAGGGAATAGATCCTTGTGAACACCTGGGGGACTGTAAACAGGCTAAGCATAGCATCTTGAGTTGGTATATTATTTCGTTCAGAGTAAATCTTAGGTTCTTTCTTGACAATGGATGGAATAGGATCTGTAAGTATGCATCTTTCAGGGCCAGTGTTATCACTTATTCCTTTGTCTGACCATTTCTGTCATCTCAATCTTGAATAGAGTTTGATGAACATTGTTCAGATCGTTGACAGGTCTCCAGCCACCAGACACTTTTTTCTGCAAGAAATTCAACTGTAGAAGACTAGGGACCAGTCTAGGACCTCTTTAAGAGTGTCCTCTCTCATGGTCTAGACTATGGCCTGAAGGGGCTGTTCCTTTGTGGATCCCTTCATGTAGGAACACAACATCACTGGATGAAGAGTCAAAGGCGGGAGAGAAAGAGTGAACAGGCTGTGGTAGCCCGAGTGGAGGATGGGAACCGATGTAAAATTCACCTCTGCCACTTGCTCTGTAGGCATCCTCCCACTGGTGGATGGGTAGTAGTAAAAGCTCCCATAGCAGGCATGCCCACATCTACCTCGTGCCCCTCTAGCATGAAAGGGCTGCTTGGGGCTTTGCTTTTTTAACTAATTTGCTTTGAGGCATGCAACACCCTCTTATGCCCCTATTGTCTTGCTGGAGACTATCTCTATTGGGGTGGGGCTAAAGAGTAAGTGCATGATACTATTGCTCTGTGGAGGAGTCGTCTTCACTCACCTTTCTGCAGCGCTCGGCAACTGCTTAGATGTTTTCCTCATTAAAGAGGGAAGGACCCTTCATCGAAGCATTGCGCAGCTTGAGAGCTTCTCTCCTCGGCACATGCTTTTGGAATCTTGAGATGACCGAGTCATGCTGTCTCAGAATCCAGTTGATCCACTGATTGCCAATGTTATGTGTCAGGAACTCCAATATCTTGGCACCGGAAAGCAAAGAGGTAGACAATGTCTCCCTTTTCTGCTCAGAGGAGAAATCATTCCTGAGGAGATAACCTACTAAACCCAACCAGTAGTTCAACCATGAGGTGGCTTGTATAGAGCACTTTGCAACCCACTCCATGTTTGCAGCATCCCCCACTGGGAAAGTTGCTGGTAATGCTGCTAACTTCTCAAGGATTGTGCTGCATTAGAGCCAGAATAACTGGCTCTAATGACAGAGGAAACGGATCATCATCAACTATCTCGTAATACTTCCTCTGTCGCACATATGGCAGAGGAAACTCCTGCTACCCCTGATACTGGGAAACACCTACTACTTGGGCAAAGGTCTTTTTCTTGATTCCTTTAACCCCTGTACACCAGGGTAAGGCTAACCTAGTCTTGGTGGGTCTAGGGTGTCATAAAACATGAGCTGGATTGCCTAAGGAATTGATTTTCCTTATACAGGATAGGACCTGTAAGGACCCATGATCAGACTCCTATTCTAAGGGTGATATCTTAGGTCTGTAGGAAATGGGTAGCATGCAATCAGAATGGACTGAGCCGTCATCAAAAGGGTCATCAACTCCCGAGCTCGGATCCATAAGAGCCCGGGGTGGGGTAAAGTCATCAGTTATATACCTAGTAGGGGCCTGAGACCTGGTATGTAAACCATGTTCCTCTGATCTTGCTGAAGCTGATGGTGAGCCAGGAACACCCTTGCATGGATCTTGAGCTTTGGGTTTCGAGGTCCAGTTCTCAGGGCTGGACTGTAAAAGCCGCACGGAGTGAGGACGATTCCTTCCTCATAACCTCCTTTGGTCGCCAGACCTTTGGAGGTATGGGAGGAGAAACCACTGCCTGCCTCAGAGGGATGAGTAGATGGTTCAGACTGGACAATTTTGGTCATCAAGAGCCAAAAATTGTCAATGATCGAGGTCTCTTTCAGAGACTTCGATCCCCTGTTAGTTCTCGGGTGTAGAGTATCCCCTGGGGTAGGCATTAGCTGTAGCTGCCCTCTTCTACTTGGGTTGTAGCTTAGCTAATAATAATAAGTAATAAATGAATAATAATAATAATAATAATAATAATAATAATAATAATAAGATAATAAATAATAAATAATAAATAATAAATAATAAAAATAATAATTAAGAATATAATAAAAATAACAATGAAAATAATAATAAAAATAATAATAATAATGATGATGATGATAATGATAATAATGATGATGATAATAGCCAGAGACCCAAGCCAGGGCTCAATGCTGTGACCCAAGCCCTAGCCCTATGGTACCGAAACACTGGTGTCAGGAGACGCTCAGTTGCCATCCACTCCTAAGGAAGGCTGTGTCAAACTGGGCCCTTTTCTAAGACTACGGCTGACTAGGCTTCCTCGACTTCCTCTTAGAAGAAGTAAAGGCGACATAAGTTGAAGAGGATAAGGAAGAGGAGTCAGAGGAGAAAGAAGAACAGGCAAAATTCTTCCTTTTTCCAAACCTCCCCTCAGAAACCCAGAATGATGCACCACTGAGAGGAGATACCACAGGTGTTGCTCCATCATGAACTACAACCCCTGGGAACACTGTCACGCAGAGGGATAGTCACTTACAAGGGAGCAGAA
The DNA here is from genome assembly GCF_036898095.1 of Palaemon carinicauda. Lineage (NCBI taxonomy): Eukaryota > Metazoa > Arthropoda > Malacostraca > Decapoda > Palaemonidae > Palaemon > Palaemon carinicauda. Next base: position 133,807,466 of record NC_090726.1, on the reverse strand, counting down.
TCTCCACACACCTACTGGCACTATGTCAGGATGAAACACAGGGGAAGGGGGCTACTGGTGACTGTGTCAGGGGAGATGCATTGGGGACTAACCCCCATCACCAGGGGAACATGACAAATTCGTAGATAATTTGTATTTTTCCTAACTATACAAACCTTAGCTATTTATTAAGGGTATTACTTTCGGCGGAGCTGAAATGACGAGCCATCAAAATTTAGCGAGGATTAACTACCCACACCGCTAGTTAGTGGGGGGTAGGGCGGTAGCTTGCTACCACTCCCACTCCCACACCTGTGATTTAGCTCACTTTGCTTGGAGGTAGGACTTCAAGGGGGATAGGGCTGGCGGGCAAGTTTGTATAAATAGCTAAGGTTTGTATAGTTAGGAAAAATAGAAATTACCTACTGAGGGAATCCCAGACATTTGGACATCACATTTTTTTAACCTGCAATTCTGGAGGACGTTGTCTCTTGGGGCCAACGGTCTTCCAAGATGCGGAAGGAAGATATGCTAAATGATTTGTTAAAGAAATCGGTTTCATTAAGCCACAACAGAAACATTCCTACTCTGAGGGATTCGGGCAAATGCCCTATTCTTTATAAAGCAAGGAAGGTGAGGAAATGATAATAGATATGGGAAGAAGCAGAGGTCCACAGCTGCTGCTTCATAAAACTTCCAAGCCAGGAAGCAGGACAAGAAGAAGGACTTTCGGTCTTCACAGATCCCTGTCCCAAAGGGTTTTCAGATATAGGGGCCAGTTCCTTCACACGAACACATACAAGTGGGTGGCTGCTTACAACTTCATTGGCAGGCTTTGGGAGGCCCTGAATTCGGACCCTTGGGTCACCAACGTACTAAGGGAAGGCTACAAGATACCTCTCAAGTTTCAACCACCCTTGACCAGTCATTCGCCATCATCCATCAGTTACTCCGGCAGGTCCATAAAGCAACAAGTGCTAGGGGAGGAGATGCTACAGCTAAAGTACAAGGGGGCCATAGAGTCAGCCCCACCAAACTCTTGGAATTTTCACAGCCACATGTTTGCGGTGATGAAAGCCTCAGGAGGTTGGAGACCCATCATTGATCTCTCTATCCTCAACTCCTTCGTAGAGATTACGAAGTTCAAAATGGAAACTCCAAAGGCGGTTCTTCTAGCTATAAGGAAAGGGGATTGGTTCTTTACCATCGACCTCCAAGATGCTTATATCCAAGTCCCAATTCATCAAGATTCTCACCATCTTCTGCGCTTCTGCTGGGGAGAGGAGACTTGGCAGTTCAAGTGTCTCTGCTTCGGACTGGCAACGACCCCTCAGGTCTTCCCAAGGATCATGGCAGCAGTTGCAGCCAATCTCCACCGGATTGGTATTCAGATGTACCGCTATCTGGACAACTGGCTCTTCCTACCTCCTTCCCTTCAGGAAGCTCTTCGTGTGAAGGAATTGGTCCTGGAACTTTGCAGGACACTTGGAATAAAGATAAACCACAAGAAGTCTTCTCTCACACCATCTCAACAGATAACTTATTTAAGAATGAAGATTCTCTCCTCTTTTAAGGGTCTTCCCATCTCAAGAGAGGAAAGACAACCTCAGGAGAATTAAAGAGGAGTTCTTGTTACATCCAACCAAGAGTTTCTCTATGGATGAGCCTTCTAGGCCACCTTGCTTCTCTCACGTTACTAGTTCCCAACGGGAGACGCCGTATGAGGGATCTTTAATTCATGTTGAGATAACATTGGGATTGGCAGGACAACACCAAACAAATTCAGTGGCCAGCACGCAGTCAGGAGGATCTTCTTTGGTGGGCCCAGGAGGCCCACTTGAATGCAGGACTACCACTCGGTCCTTGAACCTACGCTTGTTCTGCATACAGACGCTTCAGACATAGGGTGGGGAGCTTCTCTAGAGCAGGACTCCTTCCCAGAGCTCCAGGTCCATAAACTGGAGAGAACTCAAGGCAATCAGGGAGGCTCTCCTCCACTTCACTCCTGTGTTCATCCGAAGTAGTCGTGGTGTATGCAGACAAATCCACTGCTATTTAATAGGTGTGACTTACCCAATAGGAAGGGTGGACTTCCCAGCCAATCTGGCTTTTGGCTTTACCCAGGGGCTCCTTATCTGAGTGTATCAGTACTCAAAAAATAAGGAGTCCCTGCACCTCGCTAAAACCTTGCTACGCAGAGTCTGTGGCCTACACAAGCTATATGTTGAAGTATGTAGAAGTGTGACTGTCCTGGTAAAGTTATTCTGAGTTCTTTAGAAGGAAAAACTATGTAACTAGGACTTTCCCAATACCACCTCGTCAGGGTATGGGGACGCAACAGTATTAGTCTTAATACTAGGTACACAAGGGAGCATGGTTTGTTTACCTTCAGTGGTTTGAGGTCAGCTATGCAGAGAACCCAGGATGCTGCTTTCTCCAAGAGAGGGGAGAATGAAGAAAAGAATAAGGGCCAGACAAGCTTTTTCATTCACGCAGACTAAAATCAGGTAACAATGCCCTCAACCTTCTGCTACTTGTCCAATAAGGAGCTTGAGGTTTTAAACCAGCTGTTGTGCAGCCACCACAGGACCGATAGAGAATGTATCAAGTCTGCTGTGAGTCACGTCTTGCAGGTAATAGGATGTGAATGTGGTCCGACGATTCCACACCCCAGCTTGAAGAACCTGCGTCACTGAGAAGTTTCTCTTGAATGCCAGGGACGTAGCTACGCCCCTGACATCATGAGCTCTGGGGTGACGTGAAGGAGGAGGGTCTGGATTCAGTGCATGGTCTATGACCTTGCGAATCATTGCCGAGATGGTGTTCTTGCCGAACCTCCTCTTGGTTCCTTCCTGTGCTGACGAATAGTGCAGGCACACGAGGACGGGCTGCGGCTGTTCTCTTAAGATATAGCCTCAAACTCCTCACTGGTCTGGGTCATCTGTTACAGTATGGATGACTAGAAATTCGGAAGACATCGAATCGTGGATCCGCTACTCCCGGGTTCTGAGTCTTAGCAATACACTCAGGAACGAAGCTGAACGTTACCTTTCTCCATCCCCTTGGATGGGCAATGTCGTATGCGAGACCATGAAGTTCACTGACTCGCTTGTCCGAAGTCAAAGCTAGCAGGAACACCGTCTTCCAAGTCAGGTGGCGATCGGTTGCCTGGCATAATGGTTCATAGGGAGGTCTCTTAAGAGAACTGAAAACTCGAACCACGTTCCATGGGGGAGGTCTCACTTCTGACTGGAGGCAGGTAAGTTCATAACTCCATACGAATCTCATAAGGAAAGTCCTAGCGATGAAGAAACGTCCATTCCTTTCAATCTGGAGGCGTGGCTTAAGGCTGAGCGACAGGCGCATTTCTTCACGCAAATACACAAGGAACTCCGCTATTGCTGGAATAGTGACATCGAGTGGAGAGATACCCCTTCCACGACACCAACCACAGAAGACTTTCCACTTTTCCTGGTAGAGTGCTGCTGATTACTTACGCAGGTATCCAGACATCCTAGTTGAAACTTGTTGCAAAAATCCTCTCTCAGTGAGGAGATGCTGGATAGTCTCCAGGCATGAAGTCGTAGCGAAACTACGGCTTTGTGGAATATGTTGGCATGTGGTTGTTTGAGTAGATTGTGTCAAGGAGGGAGTTCGCTTGGCGGCTCCATTAGGAGCTGCAGAAGGTCCAAAAACCATTCTGCGTGATGCCCTAGCGGAGCTATGAGGATCATTGAAAGATTGACCGATATTATGGTCTTATTGAGTACCCTCCTCATCAGACAGAACAGGGGAAAGGCGTAAACGTCGATGTCCCACCGTTGTTGGAAAGCATCTTGCCAGAGAGCCTTGGTGTCCTGGACTGGGGAACAATACAGCGGGAGCCTGAAGTTCAGGGCCGTTGCGAAGAGGTCCACAGTCGGAGAACCCCACAAAGTCAGGACTTTGTTGGCTACTAGATGACCCAAAGACCACTCGGTACTCACTATCCGAGATGCTCTGCTCAGGTTGTCGGCGAGCACATTCCTTTTGCCCAGAATGAAGCGTGCTGATAGTGGTATCGAGTGGATTTCGGCCAATCTCAGTATCTCTACTGATAGATGGGATAAATACTACGAAAAAGTACCTCCTTGCTTGTTGATGTAAGCCACTACTGTGGTATTGTCGCTCATCACCACCACTGAGTTGCCCGCTAAGAACTGTTGAAGGGCCAGAAAGACGGCCTTCATCTCTAGGAGATTTATGTGGAGGTACTTTTCTGACTCCGACCAGAGAATTGAGGTCATGTGGTGCAGCCCGTGGGCCCCCCACTCTTTTTTGAAGCGTCTGAGAATAGCATCAAATCCGGGGGAGGACGAGATGATCCACTACCTTTCGTAGGTTCTCATCGGTCACCCACCACTGGAGGTCTGTCAGTTCCACCTATCTCTTGGGGCTCCAGATGTCCAGGGAATTGTGAGTTTGATTCCACCTGGACTTGAGTTGCCACTGGAGGGATCTCATCCTGAGATGACCATTGGAAACTAGACAGGCCAGCGATGAGAGGTGACCGAGGAGACATAACTACGTTTGGGCTGGAAGTTCTTCTTGTTTGAGAAAGGGTCTTGCGACCTTTCTCAGCCTTGTTATCCTGTCGTCATATGGGAAAGTTTTGTGGAGATTGGGGTCTATGATCATGCCTAAGTATACCAGTCTGTGTAGGAAGCGGAGAAGACTTCTCAACATTTACCATGATCCCCAGATCCTGGCAAAGTCTCAGAAGTTTGTCTCGGTGTTGAAGAAGGGTTGACACAGAGTCTGCTAGGATTAGCCAGTCGTCTAGATAACGGAGTTGACGGATGCCAATCCTGTGTGCTCAAGATGTCACTAGGGCAAACACTCTGGTGAAAACTTGGGTTGCTGTGGAAAAACCGAAGCACAGCACCTTGAACTGGTACTTTCTGTTGTGTAGGCTGAATCTCAAGTAGTTCCTTGAAGACGGATGGACTGGGATCTGGAAGTATGCGTCCTTTAGGTCCAGTGTACACATGAAGTCCTAAGGTCTTACAGCTAGTCTGACCTTCTCTGCTGTCTCCATGCTGAACGGAGTTTGTTTGACAAACTTGTTCAAGGATGAGAGGTCGATGACTGGTCTCCAGCCTCCAGACGCCTTTCTTACAAGAAAGAGTCGACTGAAGAAGCCTGGGGACTCGTCGAGGACCTCTTGGAGAGCGCCCTTCTTCAACAGGGTCTGGGCTTCTGCCTGAAGGGCCTGCCCCCTTGCCAATTCCATGGCAAGGGAGTCTATTGACAATGGATTCCTGGTCAGGGGAGGTAGAGATGTTATGAACCGGACGCGATATCCTAGACTCACGGAGTGTGTCCAGGAATCGGGCCCAAGTTAAGCAACTTTGTAGCCATCACCCCCTGGTGGAAACTTAGGAAAATGCTTATTAGACACCACTGTCTTCGCTGCTGGTTTCGTCATTACGGTCTTGGTTGGATGGGACTGCTGATGTGCTGGAGGTTTATAGGCCTTAGTTGTTAAAGACCTATGGAGGAGGGAGTCTCGATGAGACTTCATCCACCTCTCAGCAGCAAGTTCCACATCCTTAGGCTCAAACAGATGGGCTCCCTCTAGGGAGGAATGACTGAGCCTATTTATCTTGACGCTTGGGACCTGCTGGTGGAACCTCTCAGACACTGCTTCTCGACGTTTCAAGATAGTGTTTGCCCACAAGTTCGAAACTTGGTGGGCAAGAAACTCGATCGTGCAAGTGCCCGAGAGTAAAAAGGTCTCCATTGCCTTCCCGATACGCTCCATGGAAAAATCCTTGGATCATATCAGGATACCTAAGGTCCCTAACCAGATGTCCAGCCACAAAGTAGCTTGCATCGCATGCTTAGTGACCTTTTCCTGGTTAAGGACTTCGGCTGCCGAGAACAAGACCTGCCGGCTGGAGTCTCTCTGAAGACGGACTCCCCTAGTTAGCTCTTCCAGAGAATGATGAAGTGGAAGAGCTGAACTGGGTTCCTCCAGGATCTCAAAATACCTCCTTTGCTGTTCGCGAGGAGGTGGGAGGAGCTTGTTCGTAGAGCCGGCACGGTTGGAGGAGGCAAACTCTGAGAGCTGTTGGGTGATCTTTTCCTTGGTACTCTTCACCCCTTGAGACCAGGGCAGGGCTGCACTGATCTTTGAGGGCTTCTGAGTGCCGAAGACTTTGTCTAAGACCGTGTCTTTGCCCTCTCGAGGGGGGTATCTCTGGGTCGGAAAACCCATCGAGAACCCTCATTAGAGTCAGAACCTGCCAGAATGCATGTTTTGATTCTTGTTGGTCTCCTCCTGATGTTGGACTCGCAGCGAAGTCTCCTTCTATCCCCAAGAGCTCTTCTTGGGGCGAGTCGCGGACATTCCTTGAGTGGCTGGCTGTCTCCGTTCTAGCCCTGTTGGAGGACTTTGGCAGGGTCTTGGAATCTTTGGACTCCTTCCGAGGAAGGAGGCAAGACTCCAACATCAAAGGCCTGAGTGGCAGGTCCCTCCTGGTCTCAGATTGAGGGGAACTCTACGCATGAAGAGAGGTTTCCTCCAATGGTGCGATGGAAGAGTGTCTCTCCTCGCGCAATTCCCTTGGTGACGGATGGTCTTCGTCCGACAAGGAGGGAGAGTATCCCTGGGGAGAAACTGGAGGGACTAGCCTTGATGGTCTGCACGGAGTCAGCTTCATCCTCGGGGAAGTGACCGCGTCGGAAACTCCTCTTTTCCTCTTCAAAGTGGTAGAGGAAGCTATGGTTCCGTGTCTTGAGTTCAGAGTTATAGGTTGCTCTGATGAGTAGTCGGACAGGACGGGCTTGAATGCCTGTGCTACAGCTCTGACTAAGGCACTGAACCAAGGCTGCTGACTGACTGATGCACTGTCAGACAGATCCCCTGAACGGAAAGGGACCGAAGGTTCCTCACGAGGAGTAACCGTAATAGGTGGGCCTGCCTTAGAAGGCAGTTTAGGGATCCTGAACCCCTCTGCTTGGGCCTGTTTCCCTTCTCCCGCAGGGCACGCTGGAATGCGTTTGCGGGGAGGGGAATGAGGCAATGGTGACCTTGCCAGGTGTAGATCCTGCGCCCGTGTCTGTTGGTGCGCGTGCGTGCAAGAATATTGGCGTATGCATGCGGGAGAGTATTGGCACGCGTGCGCAGGTGAAAGTTGGCACGCGGGCGCGTGGTGGCGCGTGCGCATGTCTGTGCGTGCACGCGGGAGAGATTTGGCGCACAGGAGAGAGCGAATGTCCAGGAGAGCGCCGGAGGGCAGGTGAGAGCTGGCGTATCGGTGAGAACTGCAATGTGCCTGCTGTCTCACCTACAGAGTGTTTGTGTGCCGGAGAATAATGGCGCTCAGGCATTCGTTGACGTGCGGGAGCACGCTGGTGTGCAATAGAGAATTGGCGCGCAGGATGGCGCGCAGGAAATAATTGGCGCAAAGGCCAGCGCGTAGGAGAGCGCTGGCGCGCAGGAGAGTGTTGTCGCGCAGTGGGTGCGGGCGCATAGGAGATTGATTGATTGATTGATTTAAAGTTTTCAGGCATCCTGACATCTAAGGTCATTGACCCCGGTAACATTTAATTTATGTATACAAAAATAAAAAGAAATAAAAAATAAAATAGAATAAAAAATAAAAGAGTATTCAATTAAAATCATAAAAGTTGAATGTCATAAAAGTTAAATAGTTTTCAGAAGACCTGCTTCTGAAATAAATCTAAAAATGCCACTTGCATAGTAGGACACATTATGTCCAAGAATCTTGACAAGGATGAACCTGCCACCCTCACCTCGAGCCTCAAAAAAATATCTATTCCTTAAGTTGTTATAATTGAGGCATTCGGTCAACAAATGCCTCACTGTTAGAGGTACTAAACAGTCGTCACAATACAGTTGTGTTGGCCCTTCAGCAGAAACTTGTGTGTCAACCGAGTGTGACCAATACGGAGATGACAAAGAGACGTCTCCCATTTTCGGGGCATCATATTATACCTCCAAGGAGATATGACATTTGTTACCTCTCGCATTTTATTCCCATCTAGGCTATCCCATTGCTGTTGCCATTTATTGCAAACCAATTTCTTGATGTCAGGTAAGAAATCATTACAGGGAATGGGATACCTTCTTGGCAGCAACTCGGATGCAGCCTTCTTAGCCAGTGAATCTGCCTTCTCATTCCCACACACACCTACATGTGCTGGAACCCAACAAAATTGAACTGTTATACCTCTCCGTCCAATAATAAAAAGCCATTCTAAAATCTTTAAAACTAGAGGGTTATTAGAATTAAAAACTTCTATAGCTTGAAGGACACTCCTTGCATCACTAAAAATTGTAAAATGACCCTCCTTCTCCAACGCTATTTTCTCAATAGCGGTTAATATGCCATACAGTTTGGCAGTAAATATGGAAGCGGTCAGAGGAAGTGCACCTCTACAATTAAAACCATTACTATGTACTCCAAATCCAATGCCAGCATCAGATTTGGAGCCATCAGTATAGATAAAAGTTGATCCTCTATGTTCTTTAACATGTTCATTAAAAAGAGACCTGGCTTCTAGGTCTGACATATTCTTCTTATCTCCAATAAAATATTTACAAAATGATATCTCTGGTAACTTCCATGGAGGCGTTAATGATACCTTGAATGGAAGTACCTTATTTCTAATTATATCCAGACTATTTAATAATCGTTTCACACGAAAGCCATAAGGTTGAGGAGATTTTGGGTGCAACTCAAAGTATGATGCGTGTCTTACAAGGCTTGCAGTCTGATAGGCTAGAGAGTTAGGGAGTCTTTGCAATCTAAACCAATACCGAATAATGGAAGACATTCAGTAAAGGTCTAGAGGTAACTCTCCAGCATCAACAAGGAGACTTGGGATAGGCGAGGTTTTAAAAGCTCCTGTAGAAAATCTAATACCTGCATGATGTATCGAGTCTAATATTTTTAACCGGCTTGGGGTGGCTGAAGAATATATTTCACATCCATAACTAATTTTGGGAAAAATCTAGGCCTTGTATAAATTTAAAATAGTATTGCGGTCTGCCCCCATGATGTATGGGACAATACTTTTAAGATATTCAGAGCTTCAACACATTTAGCTTTTAACGCTTTTAAGTGAGAAACCCATGTAAGTCTACAATCAAATATCAAACCTAAAAATTTAGCTTCACTTGCACATGGTATCCGTTGACCTTTAATGTATATATCCGGGTCTGGGTGTACTCCCCGGATACGACAAAAATGGACAATGGTAGTTTTACTTGTCGAGAACTTAAATCCATTCATGTCAGCCCACTGGATAATTTTATCAAGAGAGAGTTGGATTTTTCTCTCAACCATTGCCATTCTAGTGCTAGCAAATTCTCCACAAATAATGTTGAGAGAACATCCCGGGGAATGACTGAGGATATCCCATTAATTGCTAGTGCAAACAGGGTTACACTCAGCACACTCCCCTGAGGAACTCTTTCTTCCTGACACTTAACTCTGATAGAGTTTCCCCCACTCTCACTTGAAAAACTCTATGCTTAAGAAATGACTGAATAAATAGTGGTAGTTCTCCTTTTAATCCTAGTTCATGAATTGTTTTAAGTATACCATATCTCCATGTGGTATCATATGCCTTTTCAAGGTCGAAAAAAACTGTCACATGGTGCTGTTTGGAAGCAAAGGCTTCACAAATAGAGGACTCAAGTTTTATTAACACATCAGTTGTTGAGTGCATTTTTCTAAATCCACATTGAATCGGTGATAAAATATCCTTCTTTTCAAGGTACCACATCAACCTTACATTGACCATCTTCTCCATGATTTTACATAAACACGAAGTCAATGCAATAGGTCGATAGCTTGCTGCTAAAAACTTGTCCTTACCGGGTTTTAAAAAGGCTAAAATAATGGCTAGTTCCCAAACACTTGGGTAACTATGATCATGCCATATTCTATTAATAATACTTAAAATAAATAACTTTGTATTAAAATCTACATGTTTAACCATTGCATATGGAATTCCATCGGGTCCAGGAGCTGTATCGTTGCAAGTAGCGAGTGCGGAATCAAGTTCTTTTCAGTAAAAGGAGAATTATACGATTCTTCCCTTCCTGTTGCAAAATTTAAAATTTTCTTTTCTTCAATGCTCCTGTACTGGTGACCAGGAGCTGCTACACTCTTGCACGATACATTTGAAAAATGGTCAGCCAGGGCATTGCTAACTTCATTTCCTTCAGTCACAAACTGACCATTCACTTTCAACACTGGTGGTGGGTTCGGGGTAAATTTGCCTGCAATTTTTTTTATTTTCCTCCATACAGAAGATGGTGGTGTTCTACTATTAATGGAGGAAACAAAAGCCACCCAAGATTGGCGTCTAGCTGCTTTCATGGCACGACGGAACTGTGCTCTACACTTTTTGTATGATATCAAATTTTCATCAGTACGGCGTCTACGCAATCTAGTCAGGGATTTTCTGGTGGCTCTGTGCAAGGCTGTTAATTCTGAAGACCACCACGGGACTGGTCGTCTTTTGAATAGTCCTGTGGTTTTGGGAATCGAATTGATTCCTGCTGTAGGAAGAGTTCCATTCAGTAGGTCTATGGCATCATCAATACTTTCAAACTGTTCTGCGCTCCCTTCGATTTCACTTAGCTCACAAAATTTTACCCAGTCTGCCTTGTCTAGATTCCAACGTGGCGATCTTTGCAAAGGCAGACCCTTGTTGGTGTTTATAATGATTGGTGCATGATCACTAGTATGCCAATCATCTAATGTCCTCCAATCAAAATAAAGAAGGTAGTTAGAGCTTGCAATTGAAAGGTCAATGCATGACAAAGTACCTGTCTGAACATGGAAGTGCGTGGGCTCTCCTGTATTAAGGAGTCCCACATCCTCATTCTCCACAATTGATGAGATAATATTGCCCCTTGTGTTGGCCAAAACATCACCCCATAAAGGATGTCTACCATTCATATCTCCCAGTAAGAGAAAAGGTTGAGGGAGTTGTTGAATGACCTCTGCTAAATCATCATCTAAAATATTATCATTTGGAGGTAAGTACAGAGAGCATATTGTATATTTTCTCCCTATATCAATTTGTACAACCACTGCCTGCAGGGTTGTACGTATAGACATAGGTATTTGGGGAACATCTCGACGAATGTACACGAGACTTCCGCCATGGCTCCCTGCTTGTTGATTACATGGTGTTCTATAGCTAACATACTCTCGAGGACTAGGAGTGTTAGAATCAAGCATACTTTCCTGTAGACATACAATTATGGGGAAATGTTCATGAATTAGGAGCTTAAGTTCTTCATATTTCGCCCTCAAACCCTGACAGTTCCATTGCAAAATGGAGGAGAAAACTATGGATTATTTCTGGAAGACATCTTGGATGAGGTCTTCCCATTAGCAGTTTTTAATTTAACATTATTACCTGTAGGTTTCTTCAGAGGTGGTCTCGTTATGTTGGGTTTTACGTTTGTGTTTTTCTTTGTATCCTTTTGATCTATTTGTTGAGGTGGATGGTGGACCTCAACTTGAATTTCTGATTTATTCAGTTTATCTTCTGGTTCATTAGAAACATCAACAGACAAAACATCAAATTTATATGATGTCATAACCTTAACGTTTCTTATGGAGGGTGGAGAGAGAGATGGAGGTCTCTCTCTTTTACGATTAATAGATGGTGGGATTCTAGGTTTTTGCACCTTTCCCATTACAGGTGCATCAGGTAGGTTAGTCTTAAGTGGAACCTCCATCAGATCAGGCAAGGACATGGCCTGAGAGAGGTTTGTATTATTTTTTGTAATGGCGGCTGAAGGCTGTACAGCAATGGGCAATGACCTAGTGTTAATACACCGTGGTAAAGCATCAGGAGGTAATATGGTTACCTCGTTATTTGACATTTTGTCAGATAGTATACTTTTTTTTAGCTATTGGCAGCGGTAGGTTGGTTCGATTTTAATGCCTTAGCATATGTATTTGATTTATTTAATAGTCTTTTGGCATGGGTTACACTTATATGTTCTAAGTTTGATTTGTTGAGGGCAGCTTCCTCCAACTTATATAGCTCGCACCTCTTGTCTGTGGATTTGTGATTCGAGCTGCAATTTAAACACCTGGCTCCAAGTGAACACTCTCCATGGTAAGATTTGGAGCAAATACCACACATCTTCTCATTTTTGCAAACTTTGGACGGGTGCCCAAATTTAAAACAATTAAAGCATTGCAATGGCTTCTGCTTGAATGGTCTTACTTTAATCCTTTTGTTCTCGATAATAATATGAAAAGGTACATCAGCATCATGGAACGTAAGGATTATCATTGATGTACCTGGGACTTTGTGAACTTTCCATACATTTAATGGACACATGGCCAGTATCTCCTCCTCTGTAAAATCATATAGATCTCTGTTAAAAACTACGCCCCTTCCGTAGCTAAAATTTAGGTGGGGTTTGACATCTAACTTAATGTCATCATTACTTATTTTCATATTGGACAATATTACCGACTGTGTACTGGATTTGGCATGGATAAGGAAACTATTTTTTCCGAAACGAGATATATCGCCCGGTGCAATAGTTCCTACTTTTTTCTAAATCAATTTGCATATTTTGAAATAATTCCCTGTAACACCCTTTGATTCAGCTATAAGCCACATCGGTGGTTTTGGATTTCTCTGGGAGGGCATAACTAAATCTGCGTCTTTTTTCAACCAATCGGCAGGCCTATACACATCCAAATCTTTTGGTACCTTATCGCCGAGAGCAGCCGCGACATTCAAGTTATTAATTTTAATATTATTCAAGTTACTTATTGCACTAAATGCTTCGTCATAACTACTATAAGATATCCATGAATCCCAAGTTTCAGCTTCAAGTTTCATCCTTATTTCTTTTATGCATCCATAGCATTCAAATGCTTTACATAGATCATCATAATTTGTCTATATTGAAATTTGTGTAACATGATGGATTCGAAGTTTCCTCGTGTTACCCAAATTACTCGATTTTGAAATATCAGTAGAATGGTCCTTTCCCGTTCCGAGGTCATCAACCGAACTTTCCCTTATCACATTAGCAGAGGTCGTCAACAGTGCCGGGGGAGAGTCAGCGTATCTAGGGGATGGGGGTTCGTTACTTAAAGAATCCATTAGACGAGAGAGAGAAAAAAGGGTTAGTTTGATGTACCTGCTCGAGAAAGTTAAGCCATCACACGTCAGAAAGGAAATTTGCACCCTCCACTATCGGCACAATGAGAGTATACTTCCCAGATGGTCCACTCCATACCCTACACGAAGGATAGCATCAAAACAGATATAGAGGCACAGGTGTAAGCTGAACCCGCCTGTTAGGACTGAGACCAAGAAATTATGGAATTATCCTCCCCATATCTGTAATGACGGGCTTCCGGCCAAAAGCCAAGAGTCCTACCCCAAGCATTGGATCCCCCTGGATTCCGAAGACCCAACACCTGAGAATAGTTCCACCAAAAAGGTCCCAACCATCTTCGGGATGGCTGAAATCATCCAATACTCTCACATATAGCTTTGAATGCAAACACCTCCCAACCGTGATACCTCCTCCCACTCATCAAAGCAGGCAGAAATAAAGGATGTATGAACATCCCCGCTGGGGCTACAATGGATGTAGAAACATCCAAGCCATAGGAAAAAGAAAAAATAATAAATATATATGTACATAATATATACACATACATAATGAGGGAAATTTTTCTCATAGAGTTTGGAAAGCAAGACGAAAGAAAGTTTATGAAATTAGGATAAGGTCGAAGTAATATTGAGAAAAACAAAAAGGTGAAAGAGAGAAATTTAGATTCGAACTGGGGGAGCAATTTCCCCAAGTTCGAGAGCCCTCTTGCCCGTCACCAAGTTTCAGCACGGGCATGAAATGCTGTGCTGAAACTCAATGACTTCATCAAGGCATTCTCTCATTAAGAGGTCGCATAGGAGATCGTGGGCACGTAAGCGCAAGGCACGTAGGCGCAGGAGAGCCCTAATGCACAGGAGATCGTGGGCGCTCAGGAGTGCACAAGTACGCTGGCGCATGAATTAGCTGCCTTCTATGAGGGCGAGCAGGTGAAGGGTCGCGCTGAAGCGCTGTAGTGTGTTTACGAGCAGTCTGACGAGCTGCTGGTGAGCGCTGAAGTCCTGTCGGTTGGCAATCTGCAGGGCGATGGCAAGCAGCTGCGCACTTTGGTAGAGCTACAATAGGCTCTACCGGTGAAAGGAACGGTGATGGAAGGTCGGTAGGTCTGGAGGGTGGATGGTAAACGTGTCCTTTGTAAGGGTAACCATCCACCGAAGAGGATCGTGAACGATTAGCAGAGAGGTCCAGAACTGAAGTCATCAGACTAGTTGCAGGAGCAGTGACAATCGATGAATGAAGGTCAGAATGTAGCGGAGGCTCCTCTGCAGGGGACGGCAGCGATGACGATGAACCAAAGAGGCACCTCTTCAATGCTGGTGAAGGGAGACCTCCAAGACAAAGTGGAAGGCGTCCTTTCCGACGAATGCGCCCTCTGGGGGCTGTTGGATCAGCAAGCTGACCGTGCGTCGCAGCAGTCCTCCAAAGAGGAGTCTCTAAGTGAACTCCCCCGAAGGGGAGAAACACATGCAGGAGAGACAGAAGTTGAACTTAGTTTCCCCCTAGAAGGATGTTCAGGAACGGGGGAAACTAAGTCGGCAGCAACCGCTGGAGAGTCTGGAGGAGCAGAGGAGTTGGATGATACCACATGAGACACCTCTGACACAATAACGTCGATAAGGGTCAGAGGATCTACCTCTGACGGCGATGATGATTGCTTAACAGAAACACCCATGCTGATGAACTGTAGCAAAGCTTCCTTGGAGGGCGGACCCGTAAGCCCTAAGGAAGACCAAGTCTGTAAAAGAGGGGTTAGTGACAAGGCCTCACCCAGGGGGAGAGGTTGGGCTGCTTTGCTAGGGGAAGCAACATTATCTCTCGAGAACCGGGGTTGGCCGACATTAACTTGGCCTATGCTACTACTCGACGGTCTCTCGTAAGAGACCGAACAAGTAGGAGCTTTGGAGGAGGGTCGAGAGATCGAAGAAGAGCCCTTGGGTTTTTCTTCCTTCAAAGGAACCTTCGAAGGAGAAATATCCCGCCTGGACTTCTTCTGCCGTTGCGCAAACCTCTCCCACTGGGAGGAAGACCACTCCCTACACTCATTACACTTATTTACGCTATCACGCCATTGACCTCTGCATAAAGGACAAAGGGTGTGAGGATCAGTCTCCACCGTCGACATATATGTCCCACAAGGTCGGCCGGAGAGTCCAAGGCAGGTGCACATGGTCGCAGAAGTCAACTTCATACACACACACTAAGAGAAAAAGAAAAGCAAAAGTCATTAATGGCTGCCAATATTCGGCGAGGATGAAGAGTGGCAACATCCGTTCACCATCAAAGCCGAAAGCACAGCGAGCTCAATCATAGGTGTGTGAAGGGGGGTTGGTAGGAAGCTACCCTCCCCTACCTCCGGTAACTAGCGGTATGGGTAGTTAACCCTCGTTAAAAATTAATGGCTCGTCATTTCAGCTACGCCAAAAGTACTACTCCTATTAAATAGCATGGTTTGTATTCCAGTTACGGAACAAAAGATATTTAACAAGTGGTGTGCATGGCAAGTAAGCCCACTACCCTCCACCCCCACCAGTCAGAGGGTCTTCACTTTGGACCTAGAACGTAAACAAACCTTTCATCCTTTAAAATAGGGAGGCTCCCTGATTAGGGAGTCTGAAGTCCCCTTTAACCGAATGGGTTTGTTTTTTTTCTTCCTTAGAAATGTCCATATACCTATTCTAGTACAGAGTGAGGATGACTCCGGCAACCTTCGATCTGTGCATCATAGGGATGAATAGGCTGATATGGCTAGGCCTGTCCAAGAAGATTGGTACGTTGTCAAAGGAGGGATCCCTTCCCCAAAAGGGGATAGCAGTCCAGAATAATACACCTAGCATAAAATTATCAATTGGTTGTAAAATTATTTCATATTCATTTCCCTCATCTCGGGAGGATCAGAGATACTGCACTTTCTAAAAGATGGTGCTCTGAAATGTAGCTTACCAGCATCAGGTCACATCCAGTGAGTAACACTTCATCACCAAGAGAGAAGGCCAGAAAATAAAGGAAGAGAGCCAGTCATTCTACTTTTCATTCCAGATTTACATCTAGAAGTTGCCATAGACAAGATTGTTTTGTCCTGTTTGAGAGCTGGGCTGGCTACACAAGTGCTTAAGCAGCCACCATAGGAACAAGCACTAAATTGTCAAAAGATCTGTGTGTATACTCCCATAGGTAGCAGGCCATATTGGTGGTCATTCGCTTACACACCCCACCCTCCAACACCTGGCCGATTGCAAGCTTCCTCCTAAAAGACTAGTTGGGGCCTATACCACTGACTTCATAAGCTCTGATCATAGTTGGTAGCTGGTACTTAAACCCACTCAGCGGTTAAGGAGTACTCTCTATGGATAGTCTTGCGAATCCAGAAAGATATGTTCCTTGACACATCTTCCTTGGTTTTGCCTGTGTTAAGGAGGAGTCACTAGTGTGACCTATTCAAATAGAACCGGTGAGCCCTCATAGGGCACAAAACCATCTCTCAATTACCAGCCAACTCTTCATGCAGAGGGAATGGACAAGTTCTGATTTTTGGACACAAATCCTTACACAAAACTAAAGGAGACCTCCTTCCACCACTTAGTGTTTGTGACTAGGTTAGAGACCGTGCAACTTGCTTGCTCTCTTAACCAATACTAAGGTGAGCTAAAATACAGTCTTGAGAGTCAGATTCCTGTTTGACCTTCTCAAAGGCTCATACAGGGCACAGACAACAGCCCTGAGAATGATAGTCACAAGCCACTCTGGGGACCAGAGGTTTCTGGGTAGGCATGGCTGAACAAAGCTCTTAAAGAGCATAGAAAACTCCCATGAGGAGATGCCTATACCTTTTAGCCAAAAGGCCATGCTTAAGGCTGAGTGGTAGTCTTTCTTTGACAGCTACAACTAAGAGGAACTTTCCTTGGTGAAGGAAGCCTAGGAAATCCACAACGTGTTCTAGAGATGCTTCGATCGGAAAAGTATCCCTTCTACAACACTAGTTGCAGAAGACCTGTAGAGGACCATCGAAGGTACCCAGACATATTCTGTGCAGTGCTTTTTGAAAAGCCTTTTGCTCGGAGATTTTTGATAGTCTTCAGTCATGAAATTCCATCAACTTCACTGACTGGTGGTTCCTCTGAAGATGCGGTTCACAGGAAAATGTGGACCATTCTGTAATTCTGTCAGAACCTCAACTAGTAGTCTTAACAGATAGGGATATCACTTTGCACGTGGCCATCTGGAAGCCACCTGGGTAATCCTGAATCATGGCAAGCAAATCACTGAGTTCTGTAATGACAAAAGTTACCTCTGTGCCTACTTACCTTGAGAATTGGGACACCAAGGCATCCCTATTCTCCAAATCTCAGTTGGTCCACTATTTTGCTGCCTGGTGTGCCAGGAAGGTCACTGCCTTCCCACTAGACAGCAAGAGACTTGAGATTGATAACCAGTTGAGGTGGTGAAGTCTGTAACTAAACCCAACTACTATTTTTCAAGCCAAGAGACAGCCAAGAAGGACTTGCCTTGAGAGTTTCTCCCAGGGCAGTCTCCCCGTCAGCACACAGATAGTTTAACCTGCAGATGTAATTACGCAGCAAGCTCTTGGTGCATAGAAAATTCTCTATCAAGGGAGTGAGTTGGGAGGTCAAGATCTTGTTTGTCCAGCTGTAAGCAAGAGTTCACAGATCTACAGATCTGCTCATCAACTAGATTTAGGATCTAACTAGCCAGATCTGACCATAGTAGCTCCAGGGATGGTCTCAACTATTGAGGGGTACTTAAGTTCGATCAATGACCAAGAATCTCCCCCAAAGGTGGAGTCCAGGTTACCTCTCGCAGACTATTGTCCTCATGAATGAGTACAAGGATGTTTCACACAGGTACACTGACTCTGGATTGTCTGCCTCCCTCAGCACCAGTCCAAAGTTCGGTGTCTTAAGGGCAGAAGGATCCAGAGTACCATCATACCTAGCCATGGTAGTGTGTAGCAGGTTGCTGTGGAGATTCATTCCTTCCCCACAAATATAATTGCTCGGATTCATGGACAAAACCAACACCTTAATCAGGGGCTGAAGAAAGCCTAGGACAGCCAGCAACAGTGGGGGAAGAATTAAGGGCAATGTTCACAGCAGAGATGTTAGGAGTAGCTCGTGCTCTTCCCTCTGCTGATCAGACCAGAACGATGGCCACAGCCCCATGCACTGACAGGGTAAGGGTTCCTCTCCCCTAAATCGTGTCCTCCATCACACTCAAATGCACAATGAAAGCTTCAAGCAGTGCCCTCCTCTCAATTCGCTCTACCGAAGGATCACTAATTGAGAGAGGAGCAGGAGTCCATAGCCCAGGTAGTTAAGATGATAGAGGGTGCCTAAACCTTTTTAAACTGGTCAACAAAGTATACAGGCCCATACATTCCTGGCCCTCCTGGCTACCAGGGTAGCTGGGGAAACCCAAACCATGGCCCAAGGGGGCCATAACATACAGCTTTGACACTGTTTTATGGCCCTCGTGAGACAAAAGTCAGGACTAGAACCACTGGGGTGCTGTCCGACCTCCTACCAACCCAGAAAAAGCGGGTGTGTCGTAAGGAGCCCTTTCCTTGCAACTATGACCGACCTACCTGGATTATTATTTACCTCTTTCTCCTCTTCTTCTTAGAAAATGAAGAAGCATCAGAATCTAAGCTGGTAGTTGAAAAGGAGTACAAGGAAAAGGAGTTGAAGGAATCCGCACATTTTTTCATCTTCATTAGTCTCTGCAAGCAGAGGATTCTAGGTCTGAGAAACCATCGATAACAACATACCCGCGGGGACAGGAACCACAACACTGGGGAATACTGTCATGGGGAAATGGTTTAGCATATTCACTGAGGCTTGCATCACAGACATAAGTCTGGTGTCACTAAAACAGAAGGAAAGGAAGCTACGAGCCCAAAAACCACAAGCAAAAGGTTCAGGGTGACAGGCAAAAGGATTGCGGTAGCAGGCTTAAGGGTAGGGATAACACATAGGGGTGACCGGATCAGGGATGACACAGGAGGCACCAAGGTAACACACTTTAGGCCCTGGAGCCCATTCTTTCCGTGATGTGTAAATTTCTTATGCCACATTCATATTTACAAGTAACATCCAGCATTCACTTTCTGCAAGTAAAATAAAGATCAAAGTTTTTGGTAAGGGAGCAACAGTACGTCCGTATTCGTTGTATCGGAGGGAAAAAGTGAAGACCTTCCAACAGGTTAGAGGTGGGTTTACTCCCCAGGGTCCCTACCTGTCGTTAGCAACCTTGTTAACATATTCAACAGCCATTCCAGCTTCGGTGAAGACATGTTCCCTATTTTAAAGGACAAAAGCTTTGTATGTGCGTAGGAAAATATTTTTACATCTCTTTCTGTAATAAGACGTCAAAATTGCCAAGACCCTTTTCCGTAATAGGGCGTGAAAATGAACATGCACCTTTCTCTAATAGATCTTTAAAATAAACATGCACCCAACCTCCTGTAATAGGACATAAAAATAACCGTGACCCCTTCTGTAATATAACGTGAAAATTATCACTACCCCTTCTGTAATAGGACGTAATAATAGGATGTAAAAATTATCATGTTCCCTTCTGTAATGATAAAAGAAATTATGACCCCTTCTGTGACAGAAGGTAAAAATTAGCATGTCCCCTTTTGTGATAGGACGTAAACATTAGTGTCCCATTTATTAACGACATTAAGAGTTCTCAAGGCACTTTCTGTAATAGGCCAAAAATTTTCTTTAATAGGACACAAAAATGAACATGACCCCTTTTGTAAAAGAATGTATACATTATAATGCCTGCTTCTGTAATAGGACATAAAAGTTCCTATGTCACTTTTTGTAATAGGATGTAAAAATTACCAAGACCCTTTTTAAAATGACCATGTAATATTCTGTAAGAGGAAATAAAAATGAGCATACACCCGTCTGTAATAAGATGCAAAATTATTATCCTGCATTTAAAAATCACGATCAACCGTAGGGTCTAAAGCTTTAAAGTAGCAGATAGCCACGCTCTAAAGCATTTCTAAACAAATATAAGGAAACATTTTGCACGATGTTATCTCCAATCAAGTACTTTATAAACCTCAAACTACTATTCCATTACGTCATGAAAGCAGTTTCCTTCTAGTTATTGTTAATTTCAAGCACCCTGCACTTTGCTTTACATTTCCCGTTATTGTCATAATTTGGACACAAGAGCTTTTTGCTGGTTAGGACATTTATTGTTGTAGAAACTGGGTATATGTCCAAGAAAATTTTACAATCATAATTCGTATACTATTGCGTGGAAAACTATAGAGCTATGAAGGGTTTAAAACAACTTAACATGAATTTCCTAAAAGGAATTAAGCCATTAGTTGTGAGATTCACTTCAGAAATACATGCTACTAAGTATCTAATAATCTTTGCCTATGCAATGCCATGGAATAGACTACCGAAATTTAGCATAAGATAAATAATTCACTCCCTTAACTCCACTTTTTGTTGGAAAAAATTTCTTTCAGAGTATAATAATTCCTGCATTAAATGGTAACGAACGAAGGAACTTATATTGCAACAAAGAGTAATAGAATTTGGGCCATATAGGATTGGGGCCAGGGAAGTGTACCAACCGTGTGTCACACAATTGTACATAATTCCTTTTATATATATTATGCTTGTATCTTCGCTCTTCCCTCGCACTAAAACGAACATGAAAATTCATGTCTGGTTTTCCTCTGTAATATTGTCACTTTCTCGAACATGTATTTTCCTGTTGCCTTGATGTTTTGTATATAAAGGAGAGTGTTCCTTAATAAACAACTCAGTTGATTGCTCCCTGCCTTTGAGATCACAACCTTCTCTCTCGGCCCGTCACATTGGTGACCCCGGAGTGACTCGCTCCTCCCGCCTCCCCACCCGCCTCCCCCTGCCTCTCACCGTTACTATGATGCCGTCAACGCATACCTTCTGCAGCAGTACTCACCGTCGCCAGCCGCCCGTATAGCAACGCTTTTTCAGCTCTCTCAACAACCGTTGGGGGATCAAAGGGCTTCGCTCACCCTCGGGAAAATGACCAGTATCACTCGCCTGCAATCTGCCGCAGACAGCTCTTCTCGTGAGGTGAACCTACTTCGTGCCCTTATGGACAGCCACTTCATGACCTTCAAAACCTCCATCAACGCCTCCACTCGTGACGAAGAGGACACCTATTCAACTTCAACCAAAGCCGACGTGAATGCTGTAGGACATACACGCCTATGAATGCCGTAGGACATACACGCCTATGAACGCCGTAGGCCTATGAATGCCGTAGGACACGCCTATGAATGCTGTAGGACACGCCTATGAATGCCGTAGGACACGCCTATGAATACCGTAGGACACACACGCCTATGAATGCCGTAGGACACACACGCCTATGAATGCCGTAGGACACACACGCCTATGAATGCCGTAGGACACACTCGCCTACCCCGTGACGAGCCGTAGCGGCAACACAGCCACCCATCATCCACCACTCGCTTGCACCCCAACCATCGACTTCTACAGCCACTCACTGCCGCTAATCGGCGCAGTTTTTACTACTACCTCTCCAGATTCAGGGCACCTATTTAACATGTTCAGTATGTCATTTTTAGAGGGGGAGCCATGTACCAACCGTGTGTCACACAATTGTACATAATTCCTTTTGTATATATTATGCTTGTATCTTCGCTCTTCCCTCGCACTAAAACGAACATGAAAATTCATGTCTGGTTTTCCTCTGTAATATTATCACTTTCTCGAACATGTATTTTCCTGTTGCCTTGATGTTTTGTATATAAAGGAGAGTGTTCCTTAATAAACAACTCAGTTGATTGCTCCCTGCCTTTGAGATCACCACCTCCTCTCTCGGCCTGTCACAGAAGTCATTCATTACCCTAATTTTTCGGAGTAGAAGACAGCTCGCCACACACCATTTACTCTCTCCATGGGAACCCTGAAATTATCTTTAGTATTAGTATAGAAGATATTACGTTGATAAGGAATATTGAAATATAATCATTGGTATTTGCAGATTACATTGTTTCCCACAGGAAGGAAAAAATATGCAAATTGATTCAGAAAAAAGTAGGAACTATTGCACCGGGCGATATATCTCGTTCTGTAAAAAATAGTTTCCTCATTCCTGCCAAATCAAGTACATAGTCTGTAATACTGTCTAACATAAAAACATCTAAGGATGATATCAAGTTAGATGTCAAATCCCACCTAAATTTTAGCTACGGAAGGGGAGTAGTTTTTAACAGAGGAGAAGATACTGGCCATGTGTCCATTAAAGGTATGGAAAGTTCACAAAGTCCCAGGTACATCAATGATAATCCTTACGTTCCAGGATGCCGATGTACCTTTTCATATTGTTATTGAGAACGACAGGGTTAAAGACAGACCATTCAAGCAGAAGCCATAGCAATGCTTTGTTTTAAATTTGGGCATCCGTCTAAAGTTTGCAAAAATTAGAAAATGTGTGGTATTTGCTCCAAATCTTACCACGGAGTGTGTGCACTTGGAACCAGGTGTTTAAATGGCAGCTCAAATCATAAATGGCAGCTCAAATCATAAATCCACAGACAAGAGGAGCGAGCTATATAAGTTGGAGGAAGCTGCCCTCAACAATTCGAACTTAGACATAAGTGTGACCCATGCCAAAAGACTTGAATAAATCAAATACATATGCTAAGGCATTAAAATGAAACCAACCTATTACTACCAATAGCTCAAAAATAAGCATATCTGATAAAATGTCATAACGAGGTAACCATATTACCTCCCAAGGCTTTCGTTCCCCATTACAAAAAATAGTACAAATCTCTCTCAGGCAGTGTTCATGTCTGATTTGATGGAGGTTCCAATTAAGACCAACTTACCTGATGCACCTGTTGTGGGAAAGGTGCAAAAACCTAGAATCCCACCATCTATTAATCGTAAAAAAGAGACCTCTATCTCTCTCTCCCCCCTCCATTAAAAACATTAAAGTTATGACATCAAATAAATTTGATGTTTTGTCTGTTGATGTTTCTAATGAACCAGAAGATAAACTGAATAACTCAGAAATTCAAGTTGAGGTCCACTATCCACCTCAACAAATAGATCAAAAGGATACAAAGAAAAATGCAAACGTAAAACCCAACATAGCAAGACCATTTCTGAAGAAACCTACAAGTAATAATGTTAGATTAAAAACTGCTAATGGGAAGACCTCATCCAAGATGTATTCCAGAAATAATCTATAGTTTTCTCCTCCATTTTGCAATGGAACTGTCAGGGTTAAGGGCGAAATATGAAGAACTTAAGCTCCTAATTCATGAACATTCCCCCATAATTGCAAGTCTACAGGAAAGTATGCTTGATGCTAACACTCCTAGTCCTCGAAAGTATGTTAACTATAGAACACCATATAATCAACAAGCAGGGAGCTATGGTGGAAGTCTCGTGTACGTTCGTCGAGATGTTCCCCAAATACCTATGTCTATACGTACAACCCTGCAGGCAGTGGTTGTGTAAATTGATATAGGGAGAAAATATACAATATGCTCTCTGTACTTAACTCCAAATGGTAATACTTTATATGATAATTTAGCAGACGTCATTCAACAACTCCCTCAACCTTTTCTCTTACTGGGAGATATGAATGGTAGACATCCTTTATGGAGAGATGTTTTGGCCAACACAAGGGGCAATATTATCTCGTCAATTGTGGAGAATGAGGATGTGGGACTCCTTAATACAGGAGAGCCCACGCACTTCCATGTTCAGGCAGGTACCTTGTCATGCATTGACCTTTCAATTGCAAGCTCTAACTACCTTCTTTATTTTGATTGGAGGACATTAAATGATTGGCATACTAGTGATCATGCACCAATCATTATCAACACCAACAAGGATCCGCTTTTAAAAAGATCGCCACGATGGAATCTTGACAAGGCAGACTGGGTAAAATTTTGTGAGCTAATTGAAATTGAAGGGAGAGCAGAACAGTTTGAAAGTATTGATGATGCACTAGACCTACTGAATGGAACTCTCCATACAGAAAGGAATCAATTCGATTCCCAAAACCACAGGACTATTCAAAAGACGACCAGTCCCGTGGTGGTCTTCAGAATTAACAGCCTTGCACAGACCCACCAGAAAATCTCTGACAAGATTGCGTAGACGCCATACGGATGAAAATTTGATAACATACAAAAAGTGTAGAGCACAGTTCTGTCGTGCCATGAAAGAAGCTAGACGCCAATCTTGGGTGGCTTTTGCTTCCTCCATTAATAGTAGAACACCATCAGCTTCTGTATGGAGGTGAAAGATTGCAGGCAAATTTACCTCAAACCCACCACTAGTGTTGAAAGTGAATGGTCAGTTTGTGACTGAAGGAAATGAAGTTAGCAATGCTCGGGCTGACCATTTTTAAAATGTATTGTGCAAGAGTGTAGCAGCTCCTGGTCACCAGTACAGGAGCATTGTATAAAAGAATTTTAATTTTGCAACAGGAAGGGAAGAGTCATATAATTCTCCTTTCACTGTAAGCGAATATAATTCGGCACTTTCCACTTATAACGATACAGCCCCTGGACCTAATGGAATTCCATATGCAATGATTAAACATGTACATTTTATTACAAAATTTTATTTTAAGCATTATTGATAGAATATGGCATGATCATAGTTATCCAAGTGTTTGGGAACTTAGCCATTATTTTAGCCTTTTTAAAACCCGGTAAGGACAAGTTTATAGCAGCAAACTACCTACCTATTGCATTGACATCTTGTTTATGTAAAATTATGGAGAAGATGGTCAATGCAAGACTGATGTAGTACCTTGAAAAGAAGGGTATTTTATCACTGATTCAATGTGGATTCAGGAAAATGCACTCAACGACTGATATGTTGCTTCCAAACAGCACTAAGTGACAGTCTTTTTTTACCTTGAAAAGGCATATGATACCACTTTGAGATATGGTGTACTTAAAATAATTCATGAATTGGGATTGAGAAGAGAGCTGCCACTATTTATTCAGGCATTTCTTTCAAACAGAGTTTTTCAAGTGAGAGTGGGGGAAACTATCAGAAAGTAAATGCCAGGAAGAGGGAGTTCCTCTGGATAGTGTGCCGAGTGTAACCCTTTTTGCACTAGCAATTAATGGGATATCCTCAGCCATTCCCCGGGATGTTCTCTCAAAATTATTTGTGGATGATCTCTCCATATCATTTGCTGGAGCTAGAATGGCAATGGTGGAGAGAAAACTACAACTCTCAATTGACAAAATTATCCAGTGGGCCAATATGAATGGATTTAAGTTCTCGATAAGTAAACCTACTATTGTACATTTCTGTCGTATCCGGGGAGCACATCCAGACCTGGATATATACATTAAAGGTTAACGGATCCCATGTGTAGTCAAAGCTAAATTTTTAGGTTTGATATTTGATAGTAGACTTACATAGGTTTCTCAACTAAAAGTGTTAAAAGCTATAAGTGTTGAGGCTCTGAATCTTTTAAAAGTATTGTCCCATACATCATGGGGGAAGACCGCAACACTATTTTAAAATTATCCAAGGCCTTGATTTTTTCCAAAATTATTTATGGATGTGGAATGTACTCTTCAGCCACCCTAAGCCGGTTAAAAATATTAGATTCAATACACATGCTGGTATTAGATTGTCCACAGGAGCGTTAAGAACCTCAACTATCCCAAGTCTCCTTGTTGATGCTGGAGAGTTACCTCTAGACCTTTACCGAATGTCTTTCATTATTCGGTATTGGTTTAGATTGCAAAGACTCCCTAACTCTTTAGCCTTTCAGACTGCAAGCCTTGTAAGACACACATCATACTGAGTTGCACCCAAAATCTCCTCAACCTTATGGCTTAAGGGTGAAACTATTATTAAACAGTCTGGATATAATTAGAAGTAAGGTACTTCCATTCAAGGTATCATCAACGCCTCCATGGAAATTATCAGAGATATTTTTTTGTAAATAATTTATTGGAGTTAAGAATATGACTGACCTAGAAGCCAGGTCTCGTTTTATGGAACATGTTGAAGAACATAGAGGATCGACTATTATATATACTGATGGCTCCAAATCTGATGCTGGCGTTGGATTTGGAGTACATAGTAATGGTTTTAATTGTAGAGGTGCACTTCCTCTAACAGCTTCCATATTTACTGCCAAACTGTATGGCATATTAACCGCTATTGAGAAAATAGCGTTGGAGGAGGAGGGTAATTTTACAATATTTAGTGATGCAAGGAGTGTCCTTCAAGCTTTTAAAAGTTTTTAATTCTAGTAACCCTCTAGTTTTAAAGATTTTAGAATGGCTTTTTATTATTGGATGGAGAAATATAATGGTTCGATTTTGTTGGGTTCCAGCACATGTAGGTGTGTGTGGGAATGAGAAGGCAGATTCTCTGGCAAAGAATGCTGCATCCGAGTTGCTGCCAAGAAGGTATCCCATTCTGTGTAAGGATTTCCTACCTAACAGCAAGAAATTGCTTTGCAATAAATGGCAACAGCACTGGGATAGTCTAGATGGCAATACAATGAGAGAAGTAACAAATGTCATATCTCCTTGGAGGTATAACATTATGCCCCGAAAATGGGAGACCTCTCTTTGTCTTCTCCGTATTGGTCACACTCGGTTGACACAAGAGTTTCTGCTGAGGGGCCAACACCAACCGTATTGTGACGACTGTTTAGTACCTCTAACAGTGTTGACCGAATGCCCCAATTATAACAACTTAAGGAATAGATATTTGTTTCAGGCTCGAAGTGAGGGTGGCAGGTTCATCCTTGCAAGATTCTTGGTCATGATGTGTCCTACTATGCAAGTGGCATTTTTAGATTTATTTCAGAAGCAGGTCTTTTGAAAACTATTTAATTTTTATAATGACATTCAACTTTTAGGGTTTTAATTGAATATTCTTTAATTTTATATATATATATATATATATATATATATATATATATATATATATATATATATACAGTATATATAGACTAAATGATATCTGCGTCAATGACCTTAGATGTCAGGATGCCTGAAAACTTTAAATCAATCAATCAATTATTACTTGCACACCACACGCCTAACTTATAGGTTCCTATCATGTATCAATTGTGGTCACGACCCCTCTTTCCCTGGGAACCAATCGAATGGGTGCTTCCTAAGGAAAATGGCACGCATAAAGACTTCTAAATTCATATACTTTCGCCTCGAAAACCAACCCATGGAGGATTTTAAAATTATTTAATTGCGTAAGAAAATTTACTTATCAAGATTGTTACTCCTAAAAGTCATGAAACAAATATTAATCTAGTATAAGAGAAATTGGCTTGTGCAAGAAATTACCAATTACTAGTTTGAACGCACGCCAAAGGTAAGCTTCTTAAGGATCTGTTACTTTATTCCAAAATAAAAACGCCGAGTGGAATATTATGTAAGGTTGAGACTCCACATTAACCAACGCTTCACCATTAAGGGGGAAATTTATTAGTCCGTTAAAGAGCCAATCGCAATAATTTCCTGAAGCAGTTTATCCTCAACTGGTTACTTTGGATATTGTTCACCTGACCTTCCTAATCAATCAATTGGTGGATCGTCAATTCCGGATGTAGGATAAAGTATAACAATTTGAAACACTACGGAAATGATTTCTATTTCATACAGTGCAGGTCCTTCTAATACCTACCCACAATAAAAAAAAAAAAAAAAAAAAAAAAAAAAAAAAAAAAAAAAAACACGCAGACGCAAATATTTAACGTAAAGAAAAGCGAAGTAATTTGGAGTACTTTTTTACACTCCGTTTCATGAAATTATCCATAATAACATTTAAATTCACTGTTTTCGCTATATAATGCATTTAACTAGGAGTTTCACTATAAAATATAAAAGTAAGAAAATCCTTAAGGATTTTAAACACTAGGTGTTCATAGAATGCTACCAACAAAATTATGCAATCGTCTTGGTTTTAATGCCAACACTAATTAAGAGTAGCTTGTATAAACGATAACGTATAGAATATTTACAATATCACCTGAAAAAAAATCAGCCCCGTTTCTTTCCAGGGAACTTCATCTTTAAAACGACAACATATTGTACATGCTTTTCACATTTCAACCTATATAGCATCAAAACTACCCAAGTATAAACCGTGCGAGTAATTAAATTATCATGGCTTGTTTAGGTTAGCGGAGTCTCAAACTCTTTGTTAATTATACTATGTCAAGAGTTAATTAAAGTTAAGTAGTTAAATGTAATATACAACAATTCCCGGTAGTTGATATACTACGACCGAATACTCAGCCAATAAGGTCTAAATACAATTGAAACTTTGAAGGGGAAAAAAATCTTCGGTAAAGTTTTAGATTCAACCAAATTGGGAAATGTATTATATTAATATATTTTCCTAGTAAAGCACGTGATAACAAAAAACTTTCTCTCAATACATTATTGACGCTGATGTCTACTTACAGAGATAATTATTCAGTTATTGTAGGTCTGCATTTTATTTCTAAGTGTTCTGTATACCTCTACGCTGCCACGGGACCTAGCTCTTGTTCGTTTGTATGTCTGTTTTCATCTTACTTGGCTCCGCCCCATTGCGTAATGTGACAATATTTGCTTGAATGCGCATTTGCTCCTCCCACTAATGTCGCTCCTCCAATCTAAATACTACTGGGTTCTTTTCAAGGGTTATTATTGGACGATTCATTGGTCTCTCAGTCTTGTTTCAAGGATCTGTTTTTCGTGCAATATAACATTGTAAACGATAGTATTTTGTTTTTTTCCCTATTTCATTATGGGAGAAACCCGTGATTGTCGTTTGTTTTCGGTTTTCAAAAGTTCCGGTTTCTATATTTTCAGCACACGTCACTTAACTGTCATGGATCCTCCGGTACGGTTGTGTGAAATATGTCGTTATTCCTATTTTGATGTGATCGGCCGATTTCATGGGAATTATAATGGAACTCCTGAAGTAGTGAATCGTTTTCTAAGGGAGCATTCCGTATTACCTTTAAGTGTCCAGTGTGGTAAATGTGATTCGCCTTTTAATCAGAGGCTGAACGTATTCCAGTACTTGATGATTCAGAAGAGGGTCAACCACAACCTTCCACATCTTCATCGTCATCTTCCGTTTAAGGTAAGAAGTGATTTAACAAAATATATATATTCAAATTTACCCCTGGTTAAAGGGGGGGTCGCAGGGGGGGCGAAGCCCCCCCCGGTAGGGGTACAGGGCCCCTAGGTTAGGTTAGGTGGGTTTGTTAGGTTCTGTGGTGCCCTGAAAATTACTGTGGCCTTAAGGGGGGGTCGCAGGGGGGGCGAAGCCCCCCCCCCGGTAGGGGTACAGGGCCCCTAGGTTAGGTTAGGTGGGTTTGTTAGGTTCTGTGGTGCCTTGAAAATTACTGTGGCCATAAGGGGGGGTCGCAGGGGGGGCGAAGCCCCCCCCGGTAGGGGTACAGGGCCCCTAGGTTAGGTTAGGTGGGTTTGTTAGGTTCTGTGGTGCCCTGAAAATTACTGTGGCTTTAAGGGGGGGTCGCTGGGGGGCCCTACCCCCCTCCCCCCGGTAGGCCTAGTTAGGGGTATGGGGGAGGGGTGCTGGAACATTAATTATTCATTTATTGCAAATATCATTCAATGCCCCAACACCCTCCCCCCCTTCCCCCACCCAAAACCCCGGTTCCCAAAGGGTGTCCCCCATAATTGGTGGGATGAACTAGGGTATACATAGTAAATCTCTAAATCGGTTGGTTTGCAGTCAAAATAAACGTTAAATTCATTGAAACCACACTATTTCTGATGCAACAAATATATTTTTATTGCATTTTTCCATATTTGGCTGAAACTAAAAATTTACCAAATCTTCCTAGCGAACTACTTAAGAGCAGGCAGTCAAAATGCACCTTGACGTGACGTGTTGTGCACGCGTGCGTGCGTGCGTGCGCAGATTGGCCGGTCATTTAGCCCTTAAGGGGTGCATTCTTGCAAGTTCCCGGCTCACAATAAACTTGCTTTTCCAGAGGTAGCTCACCTCTGGACACAGGGCGCACACAAGCACGTTAGAAAACATTGTGATAAGGGAAAAGTAGAGGATGTTGTGCCCATTTTCTAACCTTCTCTGTCACCGGTCATCGTTAGCCTACATCTACACATGTTGATAATTGCAATAGTTACATTAGCCAGGGAAAATTAGGTCTTGCAGTTTGCATCTTCGTCATCGGAATACACCCAGATGTTCCAACAAACTCCGAAGTTAAATATTTAAGATATATTAAAACTCATAATAAATATTACACTGGACGCCACATGGGATTACTCACGTTACCGTGATGAAAACTTCAAATTGCCCGCGGTGACTATGACCAACATTCACAAGCAGCTACTAAGCAAATGGCCACAAATATAGCGGGAGCCGTGAGGTTAGTTCAAGGCCGTCTCTCCTTTAATGATAATAAAGCTTTAATGTTTGCAAATCTCCAACTGCAGAACTCCCAAGTCTTGTATTGCGAGAATGGTGAGAGAATGTGAGATTGAGCTGTGGGTATGCTAGACCCCAGCAAAAGGATCTTCAAGTCCTTATTTCTTAGCTACCTCGCAACACATTCCGCAGTGACATCTGTTGATGAGAGTGAGGCTTGATAAAACAAACTCCGCGGATTGACAGAAGAGTTATTTTCATACGTAACCGAAAAGGATGGGATATATACTGTACATTACAATAGAATCTTAGATTTTTACGTAGCTTACACGATTGTCTAATATTAGGTAGGTGTCAAAATTAAATTTACAGTGACTTTTACAATCGTATTGGCAATATTTGAGTGATTTCCTTATTTTATTTCGTGACATGTATTCTTAATCAAGTAAATTATTTCTAAGAAACGACGGAGCAAGCTAGAAACTGGGCATTGCGGTCTTGGATAGTACCATAGCCTCTGTACCATGGTCTTCTACTGTCTTGGGGTAGAGTTCTCTTGCTTGGGGGTACACTCGAACACACTTTTCTATGTTATTTCTCTTCCTCTTGTATTTCTTAGTTTTCATAGTGTGTATATATATATACAGTATATATATATGTGGAGAATTTTTTAATGGTTATGTTCTGAATGGGAACTCAGTCCGGGAAAGTCTCCTTATAACAGTTACATAAAGTTCAACAGGGGAGGATATGAGCACTTACTCTCGGGGCACAGACACCCTGCTAATACTTTACTGTCACAATTCACAAACCATCACTCTTAAATACAAAAGGCAAATTTACTGTCCAGAGGCCGGAGAACTCCACACGCAGAAATATCAATAATTTATGGCCTACTCTAGCTTTGTCAGGTCTATAGTCATCTTATTCTCAGGCTCTGTTCCGGCTCCGTCCCAGCTACCCCAATGAAATGCTGGACAGGTATTTTACGTTAATGAAATCAGACAAAATCCAAAATGGGAGCAGTGATGTAAAGTAGTTTAAAAGTTTAAAGATAAGGATCTTTACCTTCGAAGCAAATATATTAATGCAAAGTACCTGTCCAGCATTTCATTGGGGTAGCTGGGACGGAGCCGGAACAGAGCCTGAGAATGAGATGACTATAGACCTGACAAAGCTAGAGTAGGCCATAAATTATTGATATTTCTGCGTGTGGAGTTCTCCGGCCTCTGGACAGTAAATTTGCCTTTTGTATTTAAGAGTGATGGTTTGTGAATTGTGACAGTAAAGTATTAGCAGGGTGTCTGTGCCCCGAGAGTAAGTGCTCATATCCTCCCCTGTTGAACTTTATGTAACTGTTATAAGGAGACTTTCCCGGACTGAGTTCCCACTCAGAACATAACCATTAAAAAATTCTCCACGAGTGGTCCTTCGAACCGGATCTTTTACCTTTGACTTATGAAGCATTAACGCAATTAATCAGCTTGATTAAGCATATAGTAACTCGCTATATCACTTACCCACACGCACACAGCCAGTTGTCGAATGTGTAATGCCCAGACTTTAATTGGGAAGAGAAATTTGTAATCATCATGATCTTTTTGTATCGACCACGTGTTTAAGGAAAGAACTACGTAACCAGGTTAATTTGTTGCTTGAATGTTCTACAGAAAGACTAGAATTTGTCGTAGGATTTTCACTTTGTCTTATATCCGTTCACCCACGTGTGGCGGAATCCTCTTATACCAGAAAGTTCTAAGCTACTTGAAATAAGGTTTTTTGTTGTTCAGACGCCCGTGTTTACTGCTCAGCTAGAGCGCCGGTGTACTCGTTCTGTCAACTAATTTTGCTAGCTAAGCATCAAATTTGTAACATTTTGTACCTTGGTCTACCTTCCTTTGTGTCGTTTACCTTCCCTAACCAACCATAACTTTTATAACTAACGTTTCCCGTATACCTAGCACATGTCCTTGTCCTAAAGAGCGAATTGGCGCAACATAATTTTAAGTGTTCTTACAAGTAACGTAGAAACTTAACACCAAGTCCGTTTCATTCCACGTGTTTGTTCCGAGATGGCGGATCTTGTTTACAGCCCAAACTAAGGGTGCATAATTGTTTGCTACGTAAGTGAATTACTGCGTGTAGTTCGTTTATTTTCCTTTAGCGAGGAGATATTATTTGTGTCCTTTATCGACGATATTTTTGTTTTACCTCCACGTGAGGGAAATTTTATATTTGTTTAGCCTCCACGAGAGTGCACTTTAAAGTCGTTGCCTTGTGCGCCTACTTACATTTTGAGTAGTACAGTGGTCGCCTTAGTGCGCCCGTTATTGTGAAATCGTCACAACAGTGTCAGCCTCGACCTGTTATTTTAACTTTTAACTTAATACTTTGCATTCATAAGCCCACGTGCTTTCTAATATGTTCTACTTCAAAGTAAATTAATAAGTTATTATCGCCATGTGCGTATATAATTCATTTTAGTAAAGTCTAAAGTCACGTGACCTGGGCATCGTCTGCTTTGTTGGACCCGGTCACTTTGAATTTTAAAGTAATTTCCTGATTTATATGTTTTTGTTCATTTAAACAATTTTCTCCCATCATGAGTAAATTTAAATATTCATTTATCTCACTTGCAAATCTGTAAAGTTTCATTTTTACATTTCTTTTTAAAATTCAGTTACCCTTATTTGCTTTTACGAATCTGTTCATCAAACGTGGTCATTCCAAGATGGCGGACTTCATGTTTAACGTAAACAACCCTCCACCGCCTAAGGCGGAAACGCTTAGCCCCGAGGAGATTAACGCTAGGCTTAAGGAACAGGAATTGACGTTCACCTTTGTGTGTGAGGACGCAGACCTAGCACTTCATGCTCTTGCTTCTGTAGATTTTCCCAGCATGGGTTCAGAAGCCGTAAATCATTTTAAAACCCTTATTGGTAAAGTAAGAGATGAACTTTTTAATTACAAGAATTTTTGGAGACGTCATTACGACCATCCCATCGTTAAATTAAACTATCCAGCGCTTTCTGCCTGTTCAAGTAAAATTGAGATTGCCTTTAATAGCCTCATGGCTCATCCAAATTTAACTATTAAAGCTAATCAGTCTTGTTCTTCTTCAACAAGGACAACACCTTCAGTGACACGTCCCTTTGTGAATGCCATTAACGTTCCCCTAATTAATACCCCAAATACCTTGGCAGTAAAGCACAATGTAATTAATTTTGCATCAACTCCCCAACCTGTTCAATCGTCACATTCCAATACTATGTTGCCAACACGGCATACGATTAGTAATTTTGTGTCAATCCCACGTGCTCTGTCCTCATCTCCAAACCTTAAGCCGTCAGTGTTTGATCACCCTCAACCCCCTTTGTCTTTGCCGCCGGGGACAGTCCGTCCCGGAGAAAAACCCATTCATTGTCTTAACATGGACCCCCCAAGTGGTAGCACAAATACAACTCAACCTAACCGTGTGCTTGAAGGCCAGCAGAGGCCTACACCGGTAAAGTCAGTCATTAAAACCGTACCATCACATGGACCAGTGCTCACGTTGCCTGACTGTCCAGTTCTTAAGCCCGTAACTTCCGCTCTAACCCGTGTTGACGCTAAAACATCCCCGTCAGGATTTGAAACCCGCCCTCAGAAAGAGCCGCGTGATCGCAAGGTTAAGACCTTAGCAGTCAGAAATGAACCTTGTGCACTGACGGCGGATTTAGCGAAGGTCACACATGTAGACCTAGCACCGGAGATTAGAGCCTGTCTACGATTCACCTTGCTTAAGGATAACGGTACATTGAACGCCATTCATTATTTTCATTCACTTTTATATGGCGCAACTGTAAGCATTTATTATTATTGCCAAGTCGTACAGCAGTATTTTCCAGGTCAATCCCATGCTTTAACTTTAAAACGTAAATTTAATTTTTGCCTTGACAACTTGTCATGTTGCTATAATCCTCCTGACATCCTTCAGCTCGTGCTGAATATAAGCTTTGTTTTTAATGTTCTCCTTGCAAACATTTCCCTTGAAGATGACATCCAAGACCTTAGCTGTCAGAAATACGATGTCCCCATGGACCTAGTTCGTCTCACTTTGTCATTCAAACTAGAGTCAGATGATTTTTCAAATTTTAACGCTGAGAATAAGGTTACTTTTCTCCCTTTGTCACTCGACGAATTCAAAGCTTTCATCACGATCATGCCAGTCACTTTATATGTAAAATCATTTCATGTAAAACGTTGGGTGTCAGACCGGGATTGGGATTCACCCCCATAATTTTGAATTAATCATTGGCTGGACTTGTTGCCGAACTCGACTGACATTGGATTGCGTTTTCTTTGCTCTATCCGTACCCCTAGGGTGGGAAGAATTGAGTATTTTTAATCTTTTAATTACCATTGCATCGTACGTTTCAAGTTAACACTGATCATTTACTTATATTAACGCTTCCGTGAAACATTGCCTGCGTGGTTCAACTTTCCCCTAATTCACGTGAAAGCATAACTTTTGATTCAATTGATTTCAATTAACGTTAACAGCGTTTTGTTAACTTTAAACGGACGTTGATGTGAAGAACAACTTCACTCATCATTCAGCCAGTAACCTTATCTCGCTCATACTAACAATTAGTTGAATCACATTTGCCGGAACTAACCCCTCTCCCTTTTTTCTCCCCTTTATCCCCAGGGTGTGAAGAATTTTCTTCACTCTTCTTCTTTTAATCGTATTTTTAGCTCTCTTCTACTAATACTATAGCTACCCCTTAAACATTCTCTCCTACATCTAGTTTTCTTTAACGAAACATAGGGAGGACTAATCTAAACTTGTTGACAGTGGCGCACGCCATGCTCGTGACGTCACAGCGTAGATACGCACAACAGATGGCCTTGGTTGTAACCCCGGCGTATGTTGGTTCGAGATTAAATTCCTAAACTGCACATTTTATATAAATTCCAATACTGCTGAATTAATGCATCTTGTATTTCTCAATACCAATTAAGGTTTGTTAATTTTAAGATGTATGCCCATCGCACCAGTCCATTGCTAATTAATCATTTAAAATATTATTTTTAGCAAGCCAGAATAGGTAGGATTGTTGTATATATAAACTCCCTTAGAGCAGCAAGATTTCTCTAAAGTATTTAGTACAAAATCCTGCCTCCTCTGCACTCCTTGCAACAATATATTGCCCTGTCCTTAAGTCCCGATATGGCACCCCCAATGGATTACCGTGCGCATCAAGCTCCTCACCTGTCTGGAAAGGTGAAGCCAGGTGATCTCTTCGACCTTAGCGTCGGCCCATTCAACGAGAAGCTGCCCTGGCCTGCTGAGCTGACCTGCCTGGTCATTGAACCCTTGCACTTCTGGCTCACCCCCCCCCCCCCCCCGCACTCTCTCTCCCAAAACTCGACTCACAAAAGGTTGCTGCCGGTCGGAGAGATTGAGAAGAAGAGGACCCTGATGTACCTAGTTGCAGCCACAGTGAGAATTCTTGGGG
Source organism: Palaemon carinicauda (assembly GCF_036898095.1). Taxonomy (NCBI): domain Eukaryota; kingdom Metazoa; phylum Arthropoda; class Malacostraca; order Decapoda; family Palaemonidae; genus Palaemon; species Palaemon carinicauda. Next base: position 133,771,356 of record NC_090726.1, on the reverse strand, counting down.
TGAGCCATCAGCCAGGCCAGAGGGCAACGTGCCCATTAGTGCAACAACCAGGTCAACAGCTATCACGGGCATAGGACTAATCTTCAAAGGAGTGCAGGTACTACATCAATGGCCATTTAGTTTTCCCCCATTTTTTATTAGCTTAGACTAATTTTAACTTGATAGGGAACCTGGCTAATTACACTATTCGGACTGTGTGTGGTGGGATTGTGTGTATATATTTTTTTCTATACAATTTTTTGCCTTTTGAGACTAACATAGTCTCTGGGTCACGTGAGCCACGTGCCAGACCCCATTTTGATTTTGATTGTTGCAGACCACGTGTCTAACCCATCATTTCCATCATTTTGAATTGCATTTTTATGATTCCATTTTGTCTTTGTTAAGATGTCCGTTTCTTTGATGTAAATTTGTGAATAAATCAATATTAGGTTAATTAAACCTCTTTAGTATTTTTGCTCCCTCATTTATTTTAATGTGTGAAATGAATAGTTGATCACGGGACAAAATACCCAATATTTGAAGAGTAAGTCTAGAGGTGGTAACAGCGAGGTACTTTGCATTAATATATTTGCTTCGAAGGTAAAGATCCTTATCTTTAAACTTTTAAACTACTTTACATCACTGCTCCCATTTTGGATTTTGTCTTAATTACATTAACGTAAAATACCTGTCCAGCATTTCATTGGGGTAGCTGGGACGGAGCCGGAACAGAGCCTGAGAATGAGATGACTATAGACCTGACAAAGCTAGAGTAGGCCATAAATTATTGATATTTCTGCGTGTGGAGTTCTCCGGCCTCTGGACAGTAAATTTGCCTTTTGTATTTTAGAGTGATGGTTTGTGAATTGTGACAGTAAAGTATTAGCAGGGTGTCTGTGCCCCGAGAGTAAGTGCTCATATCCTCCCCTGTTGAACTTTATGTAACTGTTATAAGGAGACTTTCCCGGACTAAGTTCCCACTCAGAACATAACCATTAAAAAATTATCCAAATATATATATATATATATATATATATATATATATATATATATATATATATATATATATATATATATATTTATATATACATATATATATACTGTATATATATATATATATATATATATAATATATATATATATATATATATATATATATATATATATATATATATATATATATACTGTATATATATATATATATATATATATATATATATATATATATACTGTATATATATATATATATATATATATATATATATATATATATATGAAATCTATTTTAATGTTACTGTTCTTAAAATGTTATATTGTTCATTTCTTCTCATTGTAATTTGTTTACTTTTCTTACCGAGCTTTTTTCCCTGTTGGAGCCCTTAGGTTTATAGCATCCTATTTTTCCAACTAGGGTGTAGCTTAGCAAATAATAATAATAATTAATAGCCAATGCCAGCTTAATGTAAATATTATAACAAAAGTATTTTATGAATGTTTAGCAAAGGAGTTTGCATTGTTAAATAAAGAAAACTAAGCTGATAAAATCGATCTCTCAAACGATTGTTTAAATCTAATTCAACCAAATAATGATTTTTTAACTTGGTTGAGATAAAATAGAGACAGATGATAACCATATGGAATGTTAAGAATAAATGGCCGCACTCTATGAGTACCTCAGATCCTAGACTTATATTTAGATGGTAATGGAAACTATCACTTCGCTCTTTACTTTACTTACTTTAAGGGCTGCTTTTCTAGTCCTATACAGCAAGGAAACCCTATTCTCTACAGGCCCTCTACTGTCATTTTGTCTTGTTCGTTCCAAAGCATTCAACATTTCACGACACATATTGCTAGTTTATTGTTAAATCCACTATCGAAGAACAATAAAGTCTTCAGTTTCCTCTTGAAACCCTTGATATCTTCATTTTTTAAGATTTCTAGTGCGCGCTAATTTTATAGTCTCGAGGCCGCATATACAAAGGCTCTATACTAGAGTCTACAGTAGACATATATCTAGGTTCCAATAATTTGAAAGCATGTGTAACTATTCTCGTGTTAACACGATTTGTTGACTGCACAATATGGGCCACCTTTTATCAGCCTTGGTCCTCAGTTTATTTTTGTAATTTCTTAGGTTGCACAGCAATATTCATTGTAATAGGATAAAACATCAAACAATTAGGACTTCCTTGAAACTATACTGCTTACTAAAGTTCGGTCACTGTCCACTACACGAAAAGCGTTATGAGCCACTCCATTGGGTTAATTTGTCAATTCTCAACCGATATTCTATAATGAGCTTCCTAATTCCATGTACTAATCCCTCACGACTGAAATCACTTCAGTCAACAAACTTCAACTGAAGGGAACGATGCTTTCTTGTCATGTAGAAAGACCCAAGTGAGCTGAGAATGGTAACTATGACTCTCACTATGACGTCGTTCTTTCGAAAATTCAGCAGCACTTCTTCCATTACCCCACTTTCTTCAATTATTTAGAAATCATGCTTAAAGTTAAAGTTGGTTTTCAACATAAAAAATATTTGACTTGGGTTTCAACAACGAAATTATATTTACGTTAACGATGGAGCACACGTATAAACTTTGTACAAAGATTTTGTTGTTGATTAGAGAGAGAGAGAGAGAGAGAGAGAGAGAGAGAGAGAGAGAGAGAGAGAGAGAGAGAGAGAAGACCAGGTCCTTTTAGAACGAAAGTTGAACACAGACTGCCTTTGTGTGACACACCTGGGACCACGATGACCTGAAATCGAACTAGGAAGAAATTCTAGAGAATGATTGGTAGTCTAAGGGTTAGTGTCAATACAATAACAACAACAACAACGACAATAATAATAATTATAATAATAATAATAATAATAGCTACTACAACAACAAGCCTAAGGGTAAGTGCCTCGTCGCGGAAAGGGCTTTACTATAATGAACATAAATATTTTTTTCTTTAAACTGGATAGGTATGTAATGAAAATACATTTTTTTTCTTTTTTTTTTTGGCTGATGTAGCCAATGAGCAAGCAGCCTAAATATTAAAGGAAATCTTTGAAATAGTATTCGAGTGTTATTCGCATTCTTAGTTTTAAATGACCTCCTCCATTTGTTACAAAGTATTGTATATTTGTATTTTTTCCCATAAATATACATTAAAACATGGCTGCTTCCACTTCCAAATCAACACTACATGCTGATAATAGTTATGTATATGGAGCCTGATCATAGACTTAGTTTCAATGTACAGTATATAGGATAGTTTTACAATCGATAATAGTACATATTCTTCAGATGAGGAGCCTAGTTCACATTATATGCGAATAACATAAATATCATATTCCAAACGACTAGTGAAAACTAATTCTTTTAATGAGATAATCCCTTAATGATTAAATTATCTAGAAGCACAGGAACTTTGAATATTAATTAAAGAGTAAACGACAATTTACTGTATCATATTATCTATGGCAGGCCTGACTTCGCAGACTAAAAGCATTCACGACTAGAGCAACACTGAGTTGCATTCTAAAGAAATTTTCGGAAGACAAGCAGGATAAGTACACCGAATCAACATTTAAAGGTTTTATTATGACAAAATACAAATAATACACATTATTATAATGTGCACGATTTATGTACAGATTTACTTTTGCACCAACAATGCACAGGTTCAGTACGAGAATAGTAGCTTTCACCACAAGAAATGGTATAGCATTAAAATAATATCACCACTTGATCAGAATGATGTAAGGAGGTCTTCATTTTAACAAGATTTATAGAATACATTTTATACAATATGTGATCCATATTATAACCCCTTTTATGTCACTATTACTGCAAATGATGGTAATCTATGCAACAGATGGTACAAATTTGCTAAATACAAATCAATGTAAGTTTTATGGCCTGTGATGTATCAGATTTGATTAAAATGGCACTTGCATAAACATCTACTAGATTCTTATATGATATGTTAAGATAGCATCATGAATTTTGATAATCACGAGTTGAAATTTTAGGACAATGCAACATTTTGTTCCTCATATACTATGTATACACATGAAAATATAATAACATAAATTCACAGTATTGCACATTCAATACTTGGAACAGAACAAGGTAATGGAAACTTTTACCTCCTCTAATCTTTATCTAAAATGATTGACAACACTGCAGAAGTCTAAAGTAAAACATGTAATTGAATAATGATAACAAGAATTAATCATTTTGAAAAGGAAAGAATTCTTAAATATGTGTTCTTAAAACAAATATTAAATACTATTTATTGAAAGCAGAATATAAATTTAAGAACTTTTTATCATCTGTTTATAACCAATAACTAGCTTCTGGGGTATTATATACCTTTATTAGAAATCATTTTCAAAATCAAAATAGACACTCAACCTATAAATAAAGGATACTATGATGTACAGTACATCACTGTTCCATGAAACATTTTCATGATGGTCATAGTAGCATACTCTTGAAGGGAGGTGATGAAATTCCAATTATCAATATCAGTATTTGGTGAGATATCAATCAAACTCATCTAACTACCACAGACAATACATCACATAATTACTTGTCTAACAGGGATTAGAACTAATAATAATCAGCTACCTTCCATCATTAACTTTAAGGACAACCATAGATCTATATTCCGACACAAGACATATTAGAGACAAAAAACATCATAGCCTATTATACTTAAATTAAACTACAGGAATTATCGAGTAATAATTACGGTTGATACCTTAATATATGCATGTAACAACTAGACAACAGAATATCAGTGACAGAGGATGATTATTCTATATGAGACAGATATTCGAGGAGAATATGGAACAGAACATCATGATAAAAAACTAATGAAAAGATACTTATTGGAAAAGCGATACAAGATGTAACCAACTAGTTCACAAACTATCTTGAAATGACTTTGGTTTTCCTTTACTTTCCAAGTAATGGAGCCGAGACATAAAGGGAATGTTTATTGAATGTGAAAATGGTGTAATCAACAACATACTCACGAAAATTAATATCAGGAAACATTCTACCTCAATTTAGGGAAAGGTTATCGAGCAGCCAACATTCCCTCTGTAAAAGATTATACTTCTGAAACTTCTAAAAGAAATTGCCAGTAATATAGTAAGCAATATTCTCAGTGCAAGGGAATACGAAGCAAGCTTTAAAAATATAAGAAGCAAAATCATTTAAATGAAGAGTATATGTGCATTTATATATTATCTTTTATTAAGATATTTTTAATAAATCCACATAGTGGATATTAATCTTATACAATACACTACAAATTGTATAAGAAAAGTCACCGGAGACATAGTATATTATGGAGGTGGGTAACAGTTTTACAAGAGATAAAGGTTAGAGTTTTCTGCAAGTCAGTTTAGTTATTAGAACACATGGGAATCAAAGCATTATTCATTACAGGTGTAAAGAAAAAAAAAATTTTATGTACAACACAACATTCAAAATACAATGCTCTGCAATTTTGTTACACAAACACGTATTCACAATAGATGATAATCACAAAACATCTCAAGATTCTTGATTTGGAAGACATTCTCTGACAAAAGTGAAACAATGAATACAGAGATGAAGATGTTATAAAGGTGAATAAATTACTTAAAATTACATTAGGAACATAAAAAAAATTGCCTAAAAATCCACAGGCAGAAGTCGGTTTAACAAAAACAATATAATTAATATAGTATTGCAGTAGTGAATGGAGAATTATATGCTGATGGAATAATGGCACAAATCTTGTTTACAAATTTGTATACATTGGGTTCTTGTATGGTATGTTTGTTGAAAGGGGAAGTAATATGTAAGGAAAAGTAGCAATCTTACCTTGCATTTCCATAATGAATTATGGAAGGAATTTTTTCAAAATATGGTAGAATTCTATTTAACAAATTCTAAAGGCTGAGCATAAAATTCCAGGTAAGCTAAGAAGTAGTTCGCAGTAATACAGTAGGTATCAATCGGTTATATTTTCATATTTTACTTAATAAAACCTAAACTGACTTGCATACTGTTTCCAAGGTATGAAGAAAGTACAGTAGTGCAGTGTCATTTGAAAGTAAGGTGTCGTTTTGGGCAAAACATTTATAAATTACTTCACTTTTGATCATGACTCCTAAGCCTGAAATAAAATGCTTTTGAAAAAGAACATACTTCTTATTCCACAAAATGTATCAAGTACTGCTTTATTCTTCATCACTTCAATAAAAATAGGACAAGAGTAATTCAGACTAAAAACATTTCTATAAGGAGGGTTGCAAGATAACTCTAAAATCAAATAGTTATCTTTACAACTTGATTATTTTTAAAAGTGTATCCTTATACTGTAGTTCTTTTTGCAGTCTTCTAAGACACGTTGGAAAACTCACAAGTAAATACACTGAAATCAAACCATTAAGGTATTGCAATGCAGGTGTATTTACTTTATAGTATTGATGACATAATAATTCTCGCCAATTTTCTTAATTTTTCTTCAATCTAACTATCCAACCTCTTGTTCCAAATTTCAACTCTCATTAAATAATACAGTGCTTACAGTGAACCCTATGATTGTTTAAGTATGTCACTCAGTGGTCTGATTCAGCTCATTCACGACTATCAAAATAATAAGAGCAAACAAAAGCTGCTAAATTTTGTAAAATTACGTAAATATTGTTTCCTCTCCCAAAAAGTAATTTACAAAGGCCCGTTATGCAATTAGTGATAGAGAATTTCATATCTGTACCTTATCTATCTGAACCTATTATAAATCTTAGGAATAAGATTTGTCAAGCAAATCAAACAGGAAATCAATTGACTTGATTGGAAAAAATATTATACATTAGACAGGGAGACTTATCTCGGCCAAGGTATAATCTCCCCTAGCAAAACAATATGGTATACCAAATCCAGGAACAAAAAATAAAAAAAATAAAAATAAACAGGACAGACAGTAGTATAGCACACGTGACAACAGCAACCTATCTAACAATAGAATTTTCAGATAATTATAAGAAATGTATAATCAATACTAAGCTTAATCAACACTGGAGATTTTCATATCTTGTCATGGGATCATCAGGCTATTAATTGACATTATCATTAGTCGGTTAATGATCTACTTTTGATAAAATAATAAAAAAATCTGAAAACAGTTTTCATAATCATGTGTAGTAAATATGTTACAATTGCTCAAATTAAATTACACAGCTGAAGACATATCCATTTCATCTGATATTTCCTGAAATCATAACAATTCATCATATACTACACATTAAGTTTATTCCATAACATAATTTATGAGTTTGATTCCTGACCCTATTGTATGTTAGACTAAACATTAATAAACTAAACATGAACCTATATAACTAAAATACTGAAGTCACTGTTCAAGAAAGCGTCACGATGGTTTTCAAGATGTCATGATCTAAGACCACATATATATTATGAACAAATTTCACAAATGTGGTTATAATTGGATTTTTTTTCAATTGCATACAAAATGCACACAATATTACCACAACAGAAGTACTGGAATGTCTAGTGGCCTTGTAAACTATTACAGGGATACAGTACTGTAATTTAAAAGTGATTGATTTCTCAATACAAACTGACATCCTCAAAGATTGACAGGCAAGATATGCACAAACTGTTATGTTCTCAGACTCAAAAATCCCACATTCAGAACACTTTCTGATAAACACAATATGTAGGTCTACTTGACAAGTACAATACAATAATCACAAATAATTGCAAATGTCTCAAATATGTTTATGCAATTCACAGAGCCTTTTCTTAACATAGTACAGTATATTTAATTTTTTATGACTATCAGCGGTTATTTATTTAGTAATTTGTTACATTTTGTCGTTTTTTCAATCTTTTGATTAAATTAAGTATAATGGATATAAACGATATGAAGGTTTGTTGCTTAGGGAATAAATGGTGTACTGTAGTTACAGTACTTAAGCTACAATAGATGTAATGTTATCAACTATGTGTATGGTTCAGGGAAGTATTGCACATTGTTAGACATGATGCCTAAGTTTAAACTTCCTTGTCACAAGGTTATCAGATTCAAGTTTCCCCAAAAAATGAGGATATGGTACAGTGTATTACACTGATGCCTTAAATTCTAAAACCCTAAAACAAATAAACATTGCAACGTGTTTTTTCAATACTTACTATTCTTGACTAGTCTTCTTGTCAGTTTGATATATTTAAAGCATTTACACAATACAAATCAGAATATGTGTACTGTGCTACAGCTCTTAAGTGACAAGTTATTAATAATAGGACATAATCATATTCAATTTGTCAATTTTTTTACAAGTCGAAACACTTCTCTACTTGTGATAGAATTTTTTTCTATCAAGCATTCTACATTATTGAGTGTCGATATTTTTCATTTAAGTATAGATAACGATGAAATAAAAACTATCTGCTAGTGTTTAGCATAAAATAAGTACAATAACCACCATTGCTTTTGACAAGTGAGTTTAATGTACCGTATTATTAGGAACATCCAATTTCTCCAATGATTCAATTTTTTCTCATGCATTCCGGAGACACATAGCTGAACTTGAGGTGCTTCATATAAAAATATAAACTTAGAACTAAACAGTACTGTATCGATCAGACACTTCGAGAAGTAGTTCAACACATCTTGCATGTATAACATCTTTAAAGCTGTCCTAGGAAATATTGCCATTTCGCTCATAATATTGGTTTCATATTTTGCTACAAGTATCGTGATCTGACATCTGAATTTAAATAATTACAAGTGGAGGTACTGTATTTTACTATACGTGTATGCAAATTTTATTAAATAGTTCACCTACTTGAATGACTTCTCTTTCCGTGTGTATAGAGAAGTTTACAAAACCAACACAGTGAACAAGTTACATTACTATCAATATACTGTGCTACAAATTCCTGTTGTGATGGAAATAATTGAGAACAGGAATATTGTATTCCATATATGAACAAGAAATACAGATTCAACTTTCACATATAAAGATACTGTACTATCATATCTATGTGCTATGACGTCTGGAGAATTTTGTCATATCAAATCCAATTCTAGTAAGAGATATTTCCCCTTAAGAACAGCCAGGGAATTCAGTCAATTAAACAGTAATTAACGCCAATAGACAAGTATTATGTATGACATAAGCTATGCCTATACTGTGCTATGAAATACCAAGATCCTCTTGTATGCGAGAATGCACAATGCTATTGATAATATCATTGAGTAGATTACAAAAAATCACGGTTCCTTGAGTTTGTAGTCTACTTATTTAGACAGATATAAAAAATCCATAATGAAAATGTATCAAGCACCCACTTAGCCATTTTTTAAATATCTGGAATTAACCTTCCAGCAGCTGGAATGTTTGATTACCCTTTTTGTTATTTGGAAACTTTGCTACAAAAAAGCTACTTTTCAAGACAAGCTTAAATTTGTCATTGACCAGCGTTACCTTTGTCACTTGTGTGTACTAAATGATTATCCATTACTCTGAGGCCAAGAGTTGAGCAAACAGGAGGCTATCATGATGCTGAATTATCGTTTTGTATTTTATGGAAAGAGTTTACCTCATTTCTGTACTAATGTGAACACACATGGTGAGGATCTAACATGTCAAAAAAGCCATGTTCTTGGCTTATAATTCAAAACTTCTTTACTGTAAGCTGAAATTTGTAATGTACAAATGTAAGTTATTTCAAAATTACTTTGATGCTCACAAATTACGACACTACTCCAAAGAGTATTATCAATGCCAAACGTTTCTTAAGCTTACTGAAAAAAATACTCCACTTAGTTGAAAAATCTTGATATGCCTGGTAAATTATTAATAAACTTGGTATGCAAATTAAAAGAACATTTTACATGAATTGCTTCCAATCGTTAAAGAGGTTCAGTCTTGAATAGACAAAGTACTTAGGGAAAAGTTTTCAAAAACAATTAGGCAGAAAAGTTGATAAATATCAAATAAATCATCATCTGTTTTAAGAACAGTGTAATACTCAACGAAATAGCTTATCTATACAGATAAATCGAAACTTTCTATAGTAATGATTTCATCAGTTGTCAACAGCAATTGATGTGGCATATCTTACAACATACTACAGTTGTCAAATACTTAGCAATTCATTTCCACCCTTTTATTCCCAAATTATCGCCTTAAAATCAAATGAGCAGTTTTATCAGTGAATTCATGACAAAGTCCGTAACAAATTGAAACTTGAGTAGCCTCTATACACATAGGATAAGTTTTATTTATAACAATAATCCCTTCCTACATGAACGCACAATTCACTAGTACATTTATTGTCAAGTGGAGTTTCTTGTCTGTCATCAACAGTATACAATACTAAGATACACTACCGTCTTAAACTCTCCAGCATCTATAAAAATTATAAGCAAGGATCCCACCGCACCATTTCCATCTCAAATGAATTCTGGACTGTAAAGAAAGGTACGTTAAGTAACTCATGTTACCTTGATCTGAAAATAATCAAATAATCGAAGGAAATAAGATGAAGGAAAAAAGTGTTAAGCCTCTCATCATGGCTACAATTATGAGTGGAGTAATGGCACATGTCCTAGTCCTAGCACCTTATATGAAAGGTAAAAAAAAAACAGTTGCTTAATAACAAACAATAATGACAAAAGATCATTATTCCCGTGGAATTTCAAACGACTGTGCTCATTTACCATTTGATGGGAAAGGAAACTCCTTAAAAGGACGCAAACTTTCAAGCAACAAAGACAGGAAAATTCAACAATTCTGTACCTATTAGAAATATTCTCTTCTGTAAATTGTCATTTAGTGTTCTTTAAAGCAATGTTGATAATATAAACGCTAATTACAAAAGATTTTCTTCCATCACTGGAGAATATGAACTTTGGAATTAGTCCAAAACAGTAATTATTGTTATGAGATATATATTCACATGCAAAATATATGCAAAACATTCACATAACAATGTCCAAGGAGTGAGGACTAAAGTCTATATTCAGAAGCTTAAAAACACAAAAACTTTAAAATACTGTCATCTAAGACAACATTACATTCTCAGAACAGGACAGTGCTGCGAGTCTTGTAGCTGCATTATTACAATCAGATACAAAGAAGGTCAGGCAACTATATTGAAACATATAATAAAAGTGTTCGTAAAGACTATATAACTGAATAACTTTAAAGAATACCCCATGGCCCAGCTTGAGTTTCTGCGCTTAGGGGATTATGTAACATACTAATACAATAGTACTTCTGAATGACTGTTATATATGAAAAACTCTTCTCAGAATATCACACAAAATATAAATAAGATTTTTTTTTAATATCATGACTTTATTTATCGTTGCCACATTCGTTGTATCTCATTAACTTCCTTAACCTGCATGTACAGTATCTACTGTATGACCAGCACCTGTAATACTTGTAAAAAATATATAATTTAAAAAAATATAGTATAGTTAGTTGCATTCTTTAATACAATGATAATATCGTGATATAGCATTTGTTTGAAAAGTAAACGTGATGATCACTCGTAACTTATAAATATGTATAAGAAATTATTATTAGTCATCCAAAAGAACTGGTATGGTCATATTCGCATAATCTTCCTCAGTCTCAAAGTATCGAAGCTTGAGGATCTGCAGGGAATCCTTACAAACCTCCTGGATGCCTTCTACAGTCGTATAATTAAGAGCTCCTCGCCAAGCAAATGTTGTCGATTTTGAATCTCTGTAAGTGGAGTATGTGCCGGGTTTTTTCTTGGACCTTCTGGCTAAAGATGTGTGATCTCTTACGAAGGCTGAAACGCTCTTTTGGTAAGTCAAGTCGAGGAAGGACATAATCTCCCGTGCTTTCTTTTCTGGCTCCAAGCTCAAATCCTCGTAACGTACGAAGAGGTACCTGAAATGTACATTGTGAAAATAGATATGTATACAAATACACAAATTATATATATATATATATATATATATATATATATATATATATATATATATATATTCAGATAAGTCAAAAACACCTTTTAATACCAAATTCAATTAGCCACGAGAACACAGACTCATGCGAAAATTCTTTTTAAGATATGTCCTTCTGCCTAGCTTATAAAACGAATTTCCCCATGAGTCTGTAAACTCATTGTAAAGATATATGTATGTGTACACACACACACACATATATATATATACGTATATATATATATATATATATATATATATATATATATATATATATATACATATATATATACGTATATATATATATATATATATATATATGAAAATACATTTAAGGAGCTTAAAATACCATTAAGCATACATCACAGTAATGTGAAATTAGTGGAAGAAAATTGTAAAACTATCCAAAATATCCATCCATGTACCTTAATATTCAAAAGAAGCTTGGTTAATTTTAAAAATAAGTCCAAAAACCTTCAAGACACTTACAAAAACTATGAAAATGAGAAAGGATACTTTCTATGACCTCAGTATTATGAAAAGGCTCTAAAATCGCCTTGTCTAAATAAAAAGAAAATTGCTTACTCACCTGTCCGGAAATTTTTCCTTGACCGAAGTTGCAAGTTTGAGGTCAGTCAGAAGGTCCGAGCAAACTGTTTCAGGGTCACTGCAAGCCATTGACTTGCACCATGAGAGCTGCATACGAGAATGTAACGACCCACGGGGATCCCTTACCAAATGGATAACTCTCAGGTCTAGGCTGGGGTCTTGGAGTAGTTCTACCACAGGTGAGAGACCCATTCTTACTGTTTTCATGACATTAACCGGCATGTATTTACACATTTTGGATATATAGTCCTTGTCAAAGCACAGGGCCCGATTCCTGGCACAAGAATTCCATAACCTTGTATTATGATCTATGAGAAAAGTGTTATTTCGCATGTAGCTGACATATTCGTCCTGGTCACTGTAATTACAGGTAAGAATGCTTCGAATGAGATTTGTTACCACTTCCACGAGAGGACCCTCCTGCAGGTGAAGATTTTTCAACAGGTGATGCAATGGTTCAAAGCTAAAGAATGCCCCAGGGTATGATCTCAAAAGATCCCCTAAGAATGTAGAGCCACTACGCCAGGTAGAAAGAATAATTACCCGCCGTACCTGGGATGGACTAACCACTTCTCCAGGTGTAAAGTCGGTATCTTTGGTGGCACCTGCGAATTCCATGTTTACGGTATGGCGTAGGATCCTTTCTCCTATATTCTTCAGACTTTCGTAAGTCATGTGAGGATAGTAATATGAATTACTTGCTGCATGCGAAGGTTTCCTTGGAGCTGAGGGACCATTAAATGTGTCAGTTCCAGTGCCAGCCTGACTTACTTGTGATACTTTTGATACTACAGATACGCTGGAACTTTGGCGGTGGACTGGGGCTACTCCTTCCACTTGCTGCTGGGTTTTATCAGCTTCTGCCTGTTGCTTATTCAAGCGCTGTTGTAATAACTGCTGCTCACGAATGTGATGGTCGCGCAAAAGATCCTGCTGCTTTTGTATTTCTAATCTTTGCAACTTTATCTTCTTCTGCCAGTCTGGTTTGCCTTGAGCTTGTTGCAGTTGCTGTTCTTGTGGTGTTCCTAGCTGTTGCTTCACTTTCCCCTTTTTGGGGGAACCATCTTGATCCAATTCATTTTCGACTAGAAGTATCCCTTGCTTGGCATACTCTACGCGTTCATCTGCAGAAAGATGCTGAAGGGATGAAGCCGTCCTTGTGGCAGACTCTTTCCGGAATTCACTGCTTGTGTGATGTACAGGAGGATGCAGGTGTAACTGGGGTGGAGGGGGTGCACCGGGCCCTGTAGCTTCTCCATCATCGTTTGCTATCCGTCTGCGTAAAAAGCCTATTTCACCATTGCCTGTGGACCAAGAAAATTATTAGTAATAGCTTTCAGAAACAAATATGAAGACCAAAACAGCAATGTAGCAAATATATTAATGCGATCTTTATCTACATGGTTACTTCTCAAATAACGTAACAAATAATCAAGATAAAAATTTGACAATATTGTGAACTGTAGCTGTTACAAATCTTTTAATGTAATATTCATAAATTGTACCTGTTATTTACGACAAGTGTACGGGGATTACGCACTACAATTTTATGTCAGCTTTTGTTACTTTAATGCAGGGTGTCCTCTCAAGATAAATGGGACAATTCTCACTCAGCCTAAACTATCGAAAGCATTAATTAATAGATGCAATATAACATTTTAACTAAGATACACACTTACACAACACAAACACATGCACACAACCATTATATATATACAGTATATATATATATATATATATATATATATATATATATATATATATTTACATTTATATATAAATAAATATACATATATATATATATATATATATATATATATATATATATATATATACATATCACATAAATATATAATATATATATATATATATATATATATATATTCACATATATATGTGTATTATATACATATATATACATACATACATACATACATATATATATATATATATATATATATATATATATGTGTGTGTGTGTGTGTGCGTGTGTGTGTACAGAGCTATTGGTCACTTTCACCCACAGTAGCCTCTACGTATTTATCTTACTGATATCTTGGCTTCAAAACTTCCGGGCACGATTAGGTTACTCATTTATATACAAAGCCTTGAATCCGAATGGGAAATGAACGAAAATGGCTCAAGTGCAATAATGATTAAAATGCCGTTATCATAGTGATGATGGGTGTATCCAAAAACAAATAAATGCATGGAAAAACCTTAATATCATTATGCCCTTCCGAGTGGCACTGTACTGGTAACTTATTGTTATTATCGCGTAAGAATTTGAATCACACCTCGATAGAAAATAGCTTCT
>NC_090726.1:133743939-133751439 GCF_036898095.1 Palaemon carinicauda | reverse complement strand
CTCAAACAATTGGGAGCAGGTAGGTATTTTCTTAGCATCACTATTGAATTCTTAAAAAATAGATTGCAAAGAGTTGTTGTTGATGGGTACCACAGTGAGTATAGGAATGCGATATCAGGTGTTCATCATAGTAGTGTTTTTGTCATACTATATGTATATGATATGTGATTTGGCCTAGAAAACAAACTCGTTGCATGTGCAGATGATGCTACTCTCTTTGCCTCAATTCCACATCCTGAATGCAGATCTTGGGTTATGAATCCCTTAACAGAGATCTAGCTAAAACCAGTGCATGGGGCAAATTATGGGGCATGAAGTTGAACCTTAAAGAAACTCAAAGTATGATTGTAAGCCGAGGACAGTGGCTCTCAACGTCCAAATCTCAACATTGATAATGTCTCCTTAACTATATACAACTCTTTTAAAATTTTTAAGGGAGTTTCTTAATTACATATTTACTATTGAGAAATACATTCAGTCTGTTTCTTTTTCAATTGCACAAACAAATTGCTTATTGAGAGTGTCTTTTAAGATTTTCGGTGATTAATCTATTCTGAAGAAGCGGTTTAATTCTTTCATTCTGCCTTGTTTCGAGTATTGTTCTCCAGCCTGTTCTTCAGCTTCTGACTCTCATCTTAATTTTTTGGACAAAAACTTGTAATCTATTAAATTTCTTATTCCTGATATGGATATTAGTCTAACACCGTCGTTCATTTCCGGATATGTGAAATTCACAGCTTCTAAAAGCATTTGAAATCTACCAAGAGTTTTCCATCTGAAATAAAAGTAGAGCTGGAAATTTCTTATTTCTATTTTGTGTCAAGTCATCTTCCCTACTTCTTGCTGGTGTTGGTCATGCCGTCATCTTTTCTCTGAAATTTCCTTTCATCTTGTTTATATTTCTACGCTTCAAAACTGCCAAATGTGTACCTTATAAAATATTACCCTGGCCTTTCCTTCAATTCTTCCTTGGTAACTCATTCATAGTTGAAGCTCATCATATCTTAAATTGTTCAAGTACATCTTAGAAATTCATAGATTTTTTAATAATAAATTCGTATTATAACAGAAACTGTATTTCAATGTAAACAATGACAACCTTCCACTCGATTAGTACTAATTTCCTACCCTACTCTTTCGCATTATGTCTCAACATTTTCTTATTTCTAATCAGCATTTATACCAACCAGCACCTTTAATTAAAAGAACAAAAGCACTGTTTCTTCCGGATACACTCAATGGTCACTGTGAGCGTTATTATGCCGAGTGCTTTCCTTACTATCTGAATAGCGCACTGGCACACCTTTCCTACTTTTCGCTCCATTTTCCAAGAGCCATTGTGTGAAGACTGCGACTCCTTTTTCCTTTCCTTTGTCTTCATATTTCGGAATTCATTGTCAGTTTTTTTCCTCAGTCCCGTGATCATCTCGTTAGGAGGATAAGCTGCCATTAGCAAAGCTGACATGTCTAGTGAAACGAAGACGTTGAAAAGAGGTTGGATTTCTCGGTCTCACATTCCAGAACTTTACAATAACACCACAGTAATAATAATAATAATAATAATAATAATAATAATAATAATAATAATAATAATAATAATATTCGTAACAACAATAATACCAACAACAAAAACAACAATAATAATATTACCAACAACAAAAACAACAACAACCAAATAATAATAATAATAATAATAATAATAATAATAATAATAATAATAATCACCAGAATTTTTCACATGAATCCTTCAGCACAAAAAAAAAAAATAATTCTTTGTCACAATTATCTTCTAATACAATATCCTTATATTCTCGACGATGTAAGAGTTGAACGCCTTTTGATCATACGGAATTGACAAGTAATTAATTCGAGTGCGTTGTAACATGACCAGCCACGAGTCGTAAAATAAGTTGACCCTTAAGCAAAATCCGATTTACTAAGATCAACATTACATATTTGAGTATGTTCAAAGACTTCAAGGACAGTATATACTTTGGCTGTAATAACTGACTGGGTGGATCTTGAGTAATACAAACATAGATTTTTTTATTGAGGAAAATAGTACTCGTATACAATAGAAGAAAAGAAAAATAGAAAGAACTTGAAATAAGCAAATGGAAATACTTACAAAGAAGTGGGGGCGGGTGGTCAGTTAAAATTATTGCCAACATGGCAAAGCCAATCTAAAGCAAAATGTGGTATTCTAGTCACTGTAATGGAGATTTCGTGATGCAATAAGAATATTAAGCCTAAGGATATAAATACTGCATTGCATTTTAACCCAGTTCCTGGGGGCAAACTCCCAAGAAAGTTACCGGGAGGGAATTGGCTCAAAATATATCCAGATGACTTGCTAATTTTCAAAAACTGGGGTCAGGCAGTCGTGGCACTTGCTTTTCAACACAACACACACATATATGTGTGTATATATATATATATATATATATATATATATGTGTGTATATATATATATATGTATATATATATATATATATATATATATATATATATATATATATATACATATATGTGTGTATATATATATATATATATATATATATATATAGAGAGAGAGAGAGAGAGAGAGAGAGAGAGAGAGAGAGAGAGAGAGAGAGAGAGAGAGAGAGGGGTCAACGTAACAGTCTTTAACAAGTAACAATACATACAAACACACAAATGCATTGTTAACGTAAGATGATTACATATTTAGTCCATATCGCTCGCCAACCAGATATAGGATGCAATCATCGTTACAGTGCGAAAAAAAAGCAGAAGACTCCACAGTTCAAAAGGTATCTACGAGACAGTGAATACAAATTGACTGAGTGGCCAGTTTTGGGATTGCGATTAGATCGGCTATCCGCCCGTCAGAACTCTTAGGGAATTTCACTATGTAATTTCGCCATATTTTTATGAAAAGTATTAAAGCTATACATTTTTGGAATCTTTATTGTATAAAAAATCAGACAAACAATGTTTACATTTGGTCTGATACTTATAAGGATGCCATCTCAGTTTTTATAAAAGGGCTGCTGTAAAAGAAAAAAAAAAAATCGTCAACATCTCAGCTTGAAGTAATTAAACGTGAATCGTGTTTACAGAAGGGTCAACTCATTTTACGATTTATGACTGGTAAGGTTACAACGTTTTAGAATAATTACTTTTCAATCCTGTATGATCAAAAGGCGTTTAACTCTCACATTGTTGGGGATATAAGGATATTGTTTCGGAAGAAAATTATGTATCTATTAAGACTAAAGCGACAGAATTTTTCTTGTGCATGATGAAGAATTTTTATGTGAAAAATTCTGGTGTTGTTCTACAGCAGCGGTGATTATTATTATTATTATTATTATTATTATTATCATTGGTAACACCTGTTATTATTATTATTATTATTATTATTATTATTATTATTATTATTATTATTATTATTATTATTATTAGTATTATTATTATTATCATTATTATTATTATTATTATTATTATTATTACTGTGATAGTTATTCAAAAGTTTTGGAATTTGAGACGGAGAAATCCAACCCCTCTTCAACGTTTTCGTTTCACAAGACTAGCCAGCTTTGCTAATGGCAGCTTTGCCTCCTAACGAGATGATCACGGGACAGGGAAAAAAACTGATGCTCTCAGGTTGTGTCAGGTTCCCAGTCAAGCTGATTCTAACTATTTTGCAACAAAGGGGAGTTTTGGTGTGGCCATGAAAAACCTCTGTCTCGCATTGGCATTGTTCGAGATGCCGACGAGTCCAAAATTAATTTCTATCAGCTTGTTCAGATGCTTGCCCGCATGGTCCGCCCTGCTTGGAGCTCCAGGTAAGCATTCCAGGTTACAGCATTAAAGGAAATGAATGCTTCCACTTGATGTAGGTAGTTCGTTATTACCTTGAACATTGGATTCTTGGATCTCTGTTTCTCAGATTCTTGAAAAATTGTCATGACATCAGCAGTAGTCAACGCATCAAGTAATGTTGTGTTTGCTTGCTTTATACTCAGCGTTTGTGTGTTTGCTCCCTTCTGAATACGCAGTGTCACATCCCTCTGTTGCCTTCAGATAGACCTTTTTTTAGTTGTGGGTTGCCTTTGAAAAACTCCTCCAGTGCTATTTCATAGAGAGCTCTATGTAAGTAAATGTGAGCACGAAGAGAACCCCTGCAATTAGTACATTTCTATCCAGGCATAGTCAATACCGAAGTTCTCCATGGAATCATGAACAGCACATGGGGCAGCTAAGACAGCATGTAACTTTTCCAGTCGCGGGATAACAGCATTTCAGGTTAGGTCTGGTATCTAGCAATTAGACCACCTTCTCATAAAGATCCATGTTAAATGAAATGACAGTGGGGCAATCTTTACAAAAAGCCAGCTTTCTCAGTTGACCTGCTTGCATGTTTACAGTCAGCAGGGTTGACCACTCGTGTGCCACCTCTGGAAGTAGTAGTAGGCCTCCGGCATGGGTTATGGCGTATTGCTTTCAGACAACAGTGAGTTTGTATCTTGCCCAGCCTGGAATACTGATCAATCCATTTCCTGCTTATATTCTGGATAAAGCAGTAGCAACAATCAATCTGGTAGGATCCTAACATTACCTTACTGGTGACAAAGTTTTTTGTACCAATTTCTTTCATGAAATTAATAAGTATTGGCAAGAACTGGTGTAACAAATATCTCACCACATCTGCAATAATGGGGAATAGATTCCTTGGGCTTGGAAATGGTAGTTTAGCTCTGAAAATAGAAAGCTCTATATTATTTAAAAGCTCATATATTGACGAGAACATTTTCCACGGCAGTTATTTTATAAAATCCAAGATTATGCCTATACGGGAATTGGCGCAAATGGAAACCCTGCCTTTCTGATGGCTTATACTATAAGGTTTCCAAAAGTGTATAGTTTTCATACTTTTCACAAAAATTCAACGAAAGTTATAATCCAAACCTACATGAATAAAAGGCTGAGAAATATTTCTTACCCAGCGACTCACTCTCTCTCTCTCTCTCTCTCTCTCTCTCTCTCTCTCTCTCTCTCTCTCTCTCTCTCTCTCTCTCTCTCTCTCATATTCAACTATTACCTTCTTGACGGATAGCCACGAGATCATCATAAACTTAAACTAACAGCTTTATCATGGATCCAAACCATGCATTTCCCTACGGTACAATTTACCATAAAACCTTATTAAGGTACAAACAACTACGGGACGAACTCACAAGAGTGTAAATGAACTCTCGATAAATTCCCAATTAATTACTATCAGGTTTTCGAAACGGTCATTAAATCAATATGAAATAAGCACGTAAACACTTTCTATATTTCTAAGAAAATTTACTTGTTTCACACCATAGGCATATTATTTTCCTTTTTAGTTTTTTTTTTTAAATTGTGAAACTTACATCTTACTTACTGTAAAGATATAAGTGTTGTATGACACACGTAAATTCAGTTACTGCTTTCCAATTACATATGCTACAGCTAGAATATGCTTGGGGTGTTAGTCGTCCAGACGATGAATTCAAAATGAGTATAGTACAATTAATGAATACAAATTACTCTTTTAATTATTACATGACCTAGACAAAGGAGTCTTCAAAGGAACAATACAGTATTTTGTTCAAAATAACAAATGCATATTAAGACAATGCAAGGCCACATGTCATGCAGATCTTATATTTAATTATCTTGATCACACGTTTAACATTATTAACTGGAGGTCTTACATTTCATTACTTTACCTTGCAAAGACATCAACCAAACTTCGTACGTTTATTGAAACTTTGTCAAACAGGCGAAAAACTTACAAACATAACATATCTATAATCAGTAATTTGAGCTTCAGACATTTCCTTTGAATTTAGTTGCTTGACATTTGTTCCTTGAAAACGCTTTTTGGATCCTGTAAGGAGAAGCTGAATCTCAGCGGAGGAATACTAAAAGTTTACATCACTATATGCCTTCCCTTCAGGATATGCATCTTTTTATCCATCTGTATGAATATGGATACGAATAGTGTTTATTTCTATCCACCTGCATGAATATAGATACGAATAGTTTTTCATAGATAAAAACTATTTCATAAGTTGCATCAGTAACCAAATCTTGAATTTACCACTTACATCGCGGTCACTAATTTGAAATCCTTATCAAGCGAATTTATAATTCAGCTGATAAACAATGATAACATTCAGCAGTTGACAAAAATTATAGCTGCACAGAAAATATATTCCAAAACAATAATTGATATTCTTTCTTACTCAAGCTGTATGCCAGGGCTTCATTCAACTCTCCATCTCTTTGTTAACCCAGACCTGTTGTTAAAGAATCAGTCATCCCGTGCGAAACCAGAGGTTCAGTAGAATTAGCATAACCGGTTCGCAGGAAAAAAAAAAATAGGAATACAGTACCAAAAAACTAAAAGATGGTACGATTAACAAATCCGAGTATTGGTACTATTTACTGGTATATAAAGATTAATTCTTTAAATAATCAATAATATTGTATATCTGCACAACAAATGAATATATACCGTACATAATTGTCGATTTCATTCCAGAGTATCTGCACCTTATTGCAATTTCAACCAGGGTTCTTCATTCCGAGAAAAGGTAATTTTGTTCTCGGACTTTGACTAAATTCCATTCCACTTATTCATCATTGCTTTATAACCATAGCAAATACACTAAAAAGGAGAATATGCTGTACATTTTCTGAATTTTTGACATTAAAAACTTTTCTACATTACTTTTATATAGATGTAGTGATGGTTTAAAACAATAATTTCATTATTAGACCAATGGAGTTCATTATGAAATATTATAAAACACATTTAAATTGTCTGATGGGTCAATACAAGCAAACACAATAGCCTACTGTATATCATAAACATATACCTTACGGCTGTAATAATAATTTTCTTTGGTCTTAAAAAATATTATTCTCACCTCGCCCATCTTTACTTTTACATTTCTTTCACGTTAACTGACATCATGCACAGCACTCTGATAAATCCTACTTCAGAAACAAAATCAAGGATTGATATGCATCTCTTGAACGAAGAAAACATGTCTATTTTGGTCCAAAAGCTAGTTAGATAAAATTGTAGTTGTATAATTACATTGTAAATCAGGACTGGTTTGTCCTTAGGCGGCGGGTCATGATGAACAAAGAGTTCTCGACCATATGGCTAAGGGAAGGCAGAAGATTTGAATATCTATAAACTGTAATTTCATCAGTAAATGGATTTTTTTACGACCTGTGGAAAAACCAAAGCCGAAACACGGGGAACTTGTTCATATATTATCATTAAAGAAGTCAGTGTGGTACCCAGACCTGACAAAAGCTAAATTATTGATTCGCTTAACCAAATAAATTAACATGTCATTAAATTCTGCCGAACTTTGATATTAATACCCAAATCAAATTGAGAAAAAAATCTCTTGATCTCCTTGTAAAAGTTTGCTGAAAAAAGTTATATTTTTATCAACAAATAGC